>NC_081396.1:13593342-13655842 GCF_030684315.1 Stegostoma tigrinum | reverse complement strand
TACCATGGTCACAGGATGCGAGTGCTTTCAATTTTCTATCAGCTTTGAAAACTTTATCCATATCTGCCTTCACAAGGGCAAGGTGATGGCAATGGTGTGAGACTGGTTCGTATTCAGCAGCTTGCCATGCAAAAAAAAACGGCACTTTCAAGGCTTTTTTCCCTAGGGGCATAACAGAAAGGCAGGAACATGAAAAAATCCTGAAATCTTTCTCCAATTTCAATCTCAGGGGGACCATCCATTCATCAAAATCCATAACCATTTGATTCACTTTAAATCAACTATAACACTAACTTCCAAAGCTTTGAAAACTCAATGTCCTGTTTTTCGAAGATGTCTGCATGTTCCATGTAAAATCATGTATTTTCCACTGCCTACCAGGCTAATCATTGGCTCACTATGATCTCTAACTCACTCTCTCGCCCTCTTTGATTTCTGTAATACCCGCCATCCCTACCCTCAGCGACCTGTGCTCATATGCTCGAGGCTTCTCCAATTTTCTGACGTTCATGCTAATGCTTTAAGATTCTGACACCTGCATAATGAGGCACTGCCTCTGACAGCAATGCACTCCCTCAGTTCTGACCCACTCAGTACTGAAGATCTAACAGTGCTTCAAAAAAAATCAGTGTTGATCCTATGAGAATGAGGCAGGCAGTCAGTGCTGAGTCTCTGATAGAGCTGCATAAAGCTCATTCCTGATGAGTTAAACATGTGCATACCCTCAATTCTGACACTGAGGCACTGCCTCAGAATGGACCATCTGACAATGATGCAATACCTCAGTTCTGACCCTCTGACAGTTCTGCAACACCTCAATCCGCACCCTTCAATCAGTAGGCACTCCCTCAATTATGAGCCCTTTGTGGGTTCATTCTGTGGCAATACCTCATTGCTGCAGTGTCAGTGCTGAGAGCGGGCCTTTTCATTCACTCATCAGTACCTAAGGCACTGGCTAATTGTCAGCAGCTCAGTTCTGAGGCAACGTCTCTTTGACAGAGTGTCAGCACCAAGGCAGACCCTCACTGTAATGGTGTCAGAATTAAAAGATTGTCATTTAGAGGGTCTAAGAAGTGGTGTTTCAGATCAGTCAGAGGGTGCCTCATTTTAATGCACTAAGACTTGACAGAATGCCTCATTGTCAGAGGGTCAGAACCAAGTCAGTGCCTCATTATCAGACACAGTCCAAAGAGAGGGCCTTGATGTCAGTAGATCTGTTATAAGGTGATACCTCATTGAAGGATCATTCTTGAGTGTGTGCCGCATTGTTCGTGGGTCAGTACGGAAGGAGTGCCTCAAAACTGAAGAGAGCCACGTAATTAGAGATTTGGTGCTGAGGTCAGTGCCTCATTGTTACACGGTTAGTTCTGAAGCAGGCTCACATTGCTAGAGGGTTAGTTCTGAGTGAGTATATTAGTTGCACACAGTAAATACTGAGTCAGTACCTCAATGCATTGGGTTCAGAGTTGATGGAGTACAACATGATCAGAAGTTCAGTCCTGAACGATTGCAGCTCTGTCAGAGGGTCAGAACTGAGGGGACAGTGCTTCACTGTCAGTGGATCAGTTCTGACACAGTACCTCATTGCTGGAGGGTCAGATCTGAATGAGTACCACATTGTCAGAAGGCCAGTACTCAGTCAGTGCCTCAAACAAAGAGTACCCATGCCAATAAACAGTAAATTAAATCTTAAAACACAGAGGATCCTGCAAACAAACGCTAAAACAGAGAGCCTCCTGGAAATAAACTCAAAAACACAGAATGCTCTGCAAATAAACTCAAAAACGCAGATGGCACTATAAATAAGACACAGAGCCCATTGTTTAAAAAAAACCCTGAAACAAAGATCCAACTGAAACAAAACCATGAAATGAAGATCCTCCTGTAAATAAATGCTAAAGCCCAGAGCTCACTGGAAATAAATCCTAAACTACACTGCTCACTGTAAATAAACCCTAAAGCAGAGAGCCTTCTGTAAATAAACCTTAGAATACAGCCTTTCTATGTCAACCTTAAATCACAGAGCTCTTTGTAAATAACCCGAAAACACAGGCCTCAATGGAAATAAACTCGAAAACAGAGACCCCCCCACCCCGCCAGTGTCGAAGCACTGCAACACAGAGCCCCCGGTAAATAAGCCATAAAGCACAGATCTACCCTGTAAATTAAGTCAAAAACATACAGGACAGTGTAAAACACAGAGCTCCCTACAATTGTACACTCAAATACTCAGACCACTTTAAAATGAACTCGAACACACATCCCCCAGGAAGTAGACAGGAAAAGACAGGGCTGAATAAAGCCGAAAACACAGCGCACCTCTTCATGCACCCGAATACTGAGCCGACCTGTAAACTATCTGTAAGACAGGGCCCTTCACAAATAAACCCTAAAAGACAGAGCTCGCGATAAATAAAGAGCGCCCTGTAAATAAACTCTAAAACACTGAGTAAAAACCCAAAGAACTGCGGATGTTGCAAATCAGAAAACAAATACAAAGTTGCTGCAAAAGCTCAGCAGGTCGGGCAGCATTTGTCAGCGGAAAAACAGAGAGAACCGGTTCCGGTTCGGTGACCCTTCCACAGAACCTCCCTCAGTTCTGCTGGGCTTTTCCAGAAACTTTGTTTTTGTTCCTGATTTGCAGCATCCGCAGTTATTTCAGTTTTCAATTCACCAGGCAGTCAGTAACATCAAATGGTTGTGTATCACATATTTACCAGTCAGACTCAAACACGCCGTACTCGTTCGCTCACGTGGTCTGAGAGAACAAGGTGTCGAGCCGGATGAACACAGCAGGCCAAGCAGCAGGAAAGCTGACGGTTCGGGCCTAGACCCTTCTTCAGAAAAGTGGTCACTTGTTAATCTTGTAATCTTTGCCCCTGAATATTCTGTGGTCTGCCCTGTTTACTCACATCGGTTAGCACTCAACAAGGCTTCCGGAGGCTGGCTGGTGTGTCTTTCGTGATACAGGGCCAATCGCCTTCAAATATCCTTTTGTGTGGTTTTTGTGTGACATTATATCATAAGCCTCTTTACTGTTGCACGAAAGGTCCTCTTGACCGAAGCACCCACAGCGCTCCATGTGACCACTATCGCGCTCTCATTCATTCATAACTTTACTGACCACTCACTAGGGTAATAAAATGTGAGGCTGGATGAACACAGCAGGCCAAGCAGCATCTCAGGAGCACAAAAGCTGACGTTTCGGGCCTAGACCCTTCATCAGAGAGAGCACTAGGGTCCTCTGTTTACTGTTAGCGCATTTCATTCATTCATTCATAAAATTGCGATCTTGCCATACTTTTCACTAATAAAGGGAGACTATAAATTAAAATGTTCCTTCCACGCATTACTGCCTTTTCACAGTTTGAACTCGTGTTGCTGACAGTGTCCAAACCTGTGTCTACATCAGAGTCAATCCCTGACTATGTGTTAATTTTCTAATCTATTCAGAACAATATCTTCCCATCCATCGTGTCACCCGAAACTATGAATAATTATAATATTAATCAGCCCTCAACAAACGTCTCCCAGGACTTGAATAGCTGGCGGGACATCAAACAAGTTTCTGCTTTTCCACGTCTCTGTTAGATACATATTGACTAGGGCCCGCGATCACTTTCAGAAAGTTCCTACTCTCTCTCAAAACAGCTCTTCCGTGAAATTGAGCGAGAAGAATGAGAAGGTCGGCAATAGTGAAATCTCAAGTCCCGGCCGCGGTAATCAGGCCACTGACCTTTCTGCTGTCATCAACTGATTGTCAGCCCAATCACATCACATCGGGTTGATAATCTTTCTGGTGTCGTCTAATTTTTAAAAAATAAAAAGGATCCACACCAGTCATTGCCCTATTTCAAATACCTCAGTCCTGTCCCTGTAATAGCCCTCAATCCTGACCCGATTGGCCGTCAGACAACACTGCACGTCTACGGTACTGACCCTCTGACGATGAGGTACTCTCACAATGAGATGTTATTGTATAACGTCCCATTGATTTCGATACTTCTACAAATTAAAGTCTTTCATCTGCCTACGCACAGGGATGCAGGCACTGCCCTGAAGCTTCCTGCCCAGCTAGGAATTCAGTGTAAAACTTTTGTAACTCTTTGTCTTCCCACACATCGGTATGCAGACACTGTCTTAAGCTTCCTGACTGAATACAATTAGAATTAAACTGTGTCAAATAGGGTTCGGTGGGGAACATTTGTAAAGGTGTGAAACTTCTAAAGCATGCAATTTCTGTCGCTGACAAAGGGGCCAGGGCACTGAATTCGTGATTTCAAGTTGCCAGTGTGTCTGGCTGGCAAGAACAATCTGTCCGGATAACTACTTGAAATCGCCTCATGCCATCAGCAGCCACTTCAAGAGCAATCGATACTATATCCTGTGAAAATGGGAACTGCAGATGCTGGAGAATCCAAGATAATAAAATGCGAGGCTGGACGAACACAGCAAGTCCAGCAGCATCCTGAGATGTGCTGTGTTCATCCAGCCTCACGTTTTATTATCTTCGGGACTATATCCTGGTCTTTTATGTTCTTGATATAATAATTGTTTGGTATCCTGTCTTTGTCTGTTGTAGTAATTGTTTTATGTATCATGTCATTGTAAAATGTGTAATTATTTTATGTATCATGTATTTTGTAAAGTATGAAGAGCGGGGACTGTCCGCTGCTCGGGGAGAATTACCTGCGAGACTCTGCGCTCTGTGCCGGGTTAAGTACTGTGATTCTCCACAGCTTGTACTTGCTTGGTAATAAAAGGATTCGTGTTTTTCTAAACAGGTCAGTGTCTTGTTATTGCAACAAATCCGTGAGGGTCTCCGAAAACGAACATGACAACAGTACTGATTCTCTGACAGTGAGGTCCTCCATCAGTACTGACCCTCTGACAATGAAGTGCTCCCTCAGTACTGACCCTCTGACAGTGAGGTTCTCCCTCAGTACTGACCCTCTGACAGTGAGGTTCTCCCTCAGTAGTGACCCTCTGACAGTGAGGTACTCCCTCAGTACTGATTCTCTGACAGTGAGGTACTCCCTCAGTACTGACCGTCTGACAGTGAGGTACTCCCTCAGTACTGATTCTCTGACAGTGAGGTACCCCCTCAGTACTGACCCTCTGACAGTGAGGTGCTCTCTCACTCCAGTACTCTCACAGTGCTGCAATAACCATCATCCAATGGTACTCCCTCAAATCTGACTCTTTGACAAAGAGGCCCTGCCTCAGACTGACTTGCTGACTGAGGTACTAACTCAATCCGACTAATTCGCAGTGCTGCAGTGGGAGCTGTGTTTTTTCATGTTGATTTACAGTGGGCCTTCTGTTTTAGGCTTTATTAACTGGATGTCCTGTGTTTTGGGGTTTGTTTGCAGTCGCCTCTGCGAGTTTATTTGCAGGAGGCTTAGTTGAAGGGAGGATTTGCTGGGGGCACTGTGTTTCAGGATTTATTTTCTTGGAGCTCTATGTTTTACACTTTATTTACAGGGACTCTGGCTTTTATGGTTTCTTTTACATTTTATTTCCTGAATGACCCTTCTTAGGATTTATTTCAAGGGGTGTCTGTGCTTGAGAGCATATTTACAGGGTTAACAAGGTGTAGAGCTGGATAAACACAGCAGGCCAAGCAGCAGCAAAGGAGCAGGAAGGCTGGCGTTTTGGGCGAGACCCTTCTTCAGAAATGGTAGGGGGAGGGGGATCTGAAATAAACAGGGAGAGGGGGGAGGCAGACAGAAAATGGATAGAGGAGAAGATCGTTGGAGAGGAGACAGACAAGCCAAAGAGGCAGGGATGGAGCCAGTAAAGGTGAATGCAGGTGGGAGTTAGGGAGGAGATAGGTCAGTCCAGGGAGGATGGACAGGCCAAGGGGGCAGGATGAGGTTAGTAGGTAGGAGATGGGGCTGGGTTTTGAGGTGGGAGGAATGACAGGTTAGGGACCCTGTACCCCACTGGTGTCAATGTGACTTGACAAACTTCAAAATCTCCCCTCCCCTGACCGCATTCCAAAACCAGCCCAGCTGGTCCCTGCCTCCCTAACCTGTCCTTCCTCCCACCTATCCCGTCCTCCCACTTAATTTCTCCTCTATCCGCCTTCTATCGGCCTCTTCTCTCTCCCTATTTATTTCACAACCTCCTTCCCCTCCCCCATTTCTGAAGAAGGCTCTCGGCCCGAAACGTCAGCTTTCCTGCTCCTCTGGTGCTGCTTTTCCTGCTGCGTTCATCCAGCTCTTCACCTTGTGACCACAGTCACAATGATCTTTAATTGTAAACTAATCTGTCATATAATTTGATCTGTTAAGGTTACAATGGTTCCCGTGCCTCCTATGGAATACACAAATGCTCTCCCTCAGCTCTGTCTCTGGGAATGCAAATCTGCTTTCTTCTACGCTACCCTCATAGATAACACCAGCTTTAAACCTAAGCCTAGCCTCAGCCCTAATGTTCACACTTGCATAAACATGAAGCCTAGCCTCAGCCCTAAATCTTATTTACTGGGGGCTGTGCGTTTATGGTTATGTACTTTATGTACTTGAGCTCTGTGCTTTAGGTTTTATCTAATGTGGGTTCCGTGTTTAATAAGAACCAAAAGAACTGTGGATGCTGTAAATCAGGAACAAAAACAAAGTTGCTGGAAAAGCTCAGCAGGTCTGGCAGCATCTGTGGAGGAGAAAAACGAGTTAACTTTTCAGGTCCAGCAACCCTTCCTCAGAATGGAAGGGGACCCAGGCTCGAAAAGTTAACTCATTTTACTCCTCCACAGATGCTGCCAGACCTGCTGAGCTTTTCCAGCAACTTTGTTTCTGTGTTTAATAGTTTATTTACAGAAGGTTCTGTGTTCTAGGTTTTATTTACAGGAGGTTCTGTGTTTTCGGGCTTTTTACAAGGCACTCTGTGTTTTAGGAAAATTTACGAGCGGCTCTTTGTTCTGAGTTTCTTTTTTACAGTGATCTCCGTGTCTTCGGGAATATTTACAGTGAGCTCTGATTGAGAGCTTGTTTACAGAGGGCACTGTGTTTTAGGGTTTATTTACAGCTAGCTTTGTGTTAGGGTTTATTTACAGGGAGCTCTCTGATTGAGGGTTTGTCGGTAGTGAGATCTGTGTTTAGGGTTTATTTACAGTGAGATCTATGTTTTTAGAGTTTATTCACAGGGTTTTCTGTATTTCATGGTTTATTTACAGGGTTTTCTGTGTCTTTGGGTTTGTTTACAGTGATCTGTGTTTTAGGGTTTATCTACAGTGAACTCAGCGTTACAGGGCTTATCTTCAGGGCCCTCTCTATTTTGGGCTGATTTACACGGTACTCTGTGTTTTCGGGCATATTTACCGGAAACTCTGTGTTTTAGGGTGTACATAGATATTCGAGGGTCAGTATGGAGGGAGTGCCAGGCATCAGCCCTCACCCTAACCTCAGCCCAAACCCTAACCTTCACCATCGGTCTAACCCTAACCAGAACAGGAAAGAGCCTAAGGGGCCAAATTGTGGGTACGCACCCTTCAATGGAAGGAGAGGGGCACCTTCTTACCCCTCTCCCCCAACTCGACCTACACCCCCACCCCCACACCCTATCCCATCCCCCATCCCAAAACCCTATTCACACTCCCCCTCTACTTTTTATTCTAAAGAGGAATCCAAAATTAGCGGTGTGCACCCATAATCCCTATTTCTGGGGGCGCGGGGGTGCTGGATAACCCCCAGATTAGGGTTGCGCCAAAATAAATTCAGCCTCTGGCACCCTCTCGCCGTGCCCCCCCACCCCGCAACCTGACCTTTATGATAAGAGGGTGGGTGCCTTCCGCCTTCAAAGGGTTGGTTTGTCGGGAGGGCGGGGATGGGGAACCGATGCTGCCTTTCGGGGACCGAGCCGGCAGATCGCAGCAAAGATGAGCACCACCACGGGCGGGCCGCCAGGGGGCTGCAGTCAGAAGAAACATCGCATGGGCCCAAGCTGTGCCTGTCTTTTTGTAGGTTGCATGGAACAGTCCCTCTTCCGAAGTAACACTGGCCCGAAACCCACCTCTTCCTCCATAACATTAACGACTGTATCGGCGCCGCCTCGTGCTCCCACCAGGAGCTTGAACATTTCATCCACTTCACCAACACCTTCCACTCCAACCAGAAGTTAGAAGTATTTCTAATACCTGTTCACCTGGACTATTTCTAATACCTGTCTCACCTTCCTGGACCTCTCTGTTCCCATCTCCGGCAACCACCTCGAAACTGATATCTATTTCACCGACTCCCACAGCTACCTAGAATACATCTCCTCCCACCCACCTTCCTGCAAAAATAACACCCCCTGTTCTCAATTCCTTCACCTCCGCCACACCTGCTCCCAGGATGAGGGCATTCCACTCCAATACATCTCAGGTTTCCTAATATTTCAAGGACCGCAAATCCTCCCCCCGACCCCCACAGTGGTCGAGAACGCCCTTGACCGCGTCTCCCACATTTCCCGTAATTCGTGCCCCCTCTCCGCAATAACAACCAAAACACAATCCCCCTCATCCTCACGTACCACGCCACCAACCTCTGGATCTAACGTATCATCCTCCAACCATCATCTGCAATCCGACTCCACCAAAGACATTTCTCCCTCCCCACCCTTATCTGCTTTCTGGAGGGACCACTGTCTCTGTGACTGCCTTGTCTGCTCTGCACTCCCCTCCAGCCCCAATACACGTGGCACGTTTTTCCCTGCAACTGCAAGAAGTGCTACACCTGCCCCCACACCACTCCCCTCACTCCCCATCCCAGGCCCGAAGAACACTTTCCACCTCAAGCAGATGTTCACTTGCACATCTGCCAATGTGGTCTCCTGCATCCACTGCTCGCGTTGTGGCATCCTCTACATTGGGGAAACCAAGTGGAGGCTTGGGGACCGCTTTGCAGAATACCTACACTTGGTTCGCACTCAACAATTGCGCCTCCCAGTTGCGAACTGTTTCAACTCCCCCTCCCATTCCTCAGACGACATGTCCATCTTGAGCCTCCTGCAGTGCCACAACGATGTCACCCGAAGGTTGCAGGAACAGCATCTCATATTCCGCTTGGGAACCCTGCGGCCCAATGGTGTCAATGTGGGCTTCATAAGCTTCAAAATCTCTCCTCCCGCTACCGCATCCCAAAACCAGCCCAGCTCGCCCTTGCCTCCCTACCCTTGTCCTTCCTCCTACCTCAAGCCCCAACCTCCGTCTCCTACCTACTAACCTCATCCCGCTCCCTTGACCTGTCCATCCTCCCTGGACTGACCCAGCTCCATCCTACATCCCCATCTACACTCACCTTTACTGGCTCCATCCCCACCTCTTTGACCTGTCTGTCTCCTCTCCACCTACCTTCTCCTCTATGCATCTTCTATCCATCTCCCCCTCTCTCCCTCGTTATCTCAGAACCTCCTTCCCCTTCCCAATTTCTGAAGAAGCATCTAGGCCTGAAACATCAATCTTCCTGCTCCTCTGATGCTTGACCTGCTGTGTTCATCCACCTCTACACTTTGTTATCTCAGATTCTCCAGCATCTGCTGTTCCTACTATCTCTGCTAATGCAGAAAACTTGTTTGATATCCTGCAAGCTGTTCAAGTCCTGGGAGACGGTTGCTGAGGGCTGATTAATATTATGCTTCTTCAAACGATGACACGATGGTATTGTTCTGAATAGGTTAGAAAATTAACATGTACTCAGGGATAGACACTGATGTAGACACACGTTTTGCAGCTGTCAGCAAAATAAAGCCGTGAGGATTAAAACTGTGAAAGGGCTGTAAATGGGGTGGAAGGAGCATTTTAATTCAGTCTCCCTTTCATAGTGAAAGAGTAGGGGTAAATGGGTGTTTATCTGGCTGGCGGTCAGTGGCTAGTAGTGTGTCTCAGGGATCAGTGTTGGGACTGCAATTGTTTACAATTGATACAGATGATTTATAGTCGGGGATGAAGTGTGGTGTGTCAACATTTGCAGATGACACTAAGCTGAGCGGTAGAGCAAAGTGTGCAGAAGAACTGAAGGCCTGCAGATGGTTATACAGTCTAAGTGAGTGGGCAATGGTCTGGCAGATGGAGTTCAATGTCAATAAATGTGAGGTCATCCATTTTGATAGGAATAACAACAAAGTAGGCTATGGTTCAAATGGTAAAAAAATTGCAGCATGTTACTGTGCAAAGTGACTTGGGTGTCGTTGTGCAGGAATCGCTCAAAGTAATATTGTAGCAGGTAATTATAAAGGCAAATAGAATTTTGTCTGTCATTGCGAGAAGGATGGAGTTTAAAAACAGGGAGGCTATGCTGCAGCTGTATAGGGTCCTGATGAAGCCTCACCTGGACTACTGTGTGCAGTTTTGGTCTCCTGACTTGAGAAGGGATATACTCTCACTGGAGGGGGCACAGAGGAGACTGACTTGGTTGATTCTAGACTTGAGAGGGTTGGAATATGAGGAGAGACTGAGTTGGTTGGGATGATACTCATTGGAATTCAGAAGACTGAGGGGAGAGTTTATAGAAACATACAAGATTATGAAGGGAATAGATAAGGTGGAGACAGGGAGGTTGTTTCCACTGGCAGGTGAAACGAGGAGGAGGCGGGTATAGCTCAAAATAAAAGGAAGCAGATGTCAGACTGAGGACAGGAGGAACTTCTTCACCCAAACGGTTGTGAATCTGTGGAATACCCTGCCCAGTGAAGCAGTTGAAACTACCTCGTTTAAGGCAAGACCAGATCACGTTATGAACATGAAAGGAATTTAGGTTGATGGTGAGCGAGTGGGTGAGTGGAGCTGAGTCTCAAAAAGATCAGCCAGGATCTTATTGAACATCGGGGCAGTCTCCAGGGGCCGGATGGCCTACTCCTGCTTAGTTCTGATGTTTTTCTATTATAATGTTATAGAACCTCACAGAAAAAGGATATTTTAAAGCAATTCACCCTGCATTACTGAAGACGCGCCAGCCAGAGGTTCTGAGGAAGGATCACCTGACCCAAAACGTTAACTCTTTCTTTTCCCTCACAGATGCTGTCAGACTTGCTGAGCTTTTCCAGCAACTTTGGATATTTTCCCTGATTTGCAGCATCCGCAGTTCTTCCGGTTTTTACTGTGTGTTTTGGTATTTATTTACAAGGGGCTCTTTACTTACAGCCAGCTCTGTCTTTTAGGGTTTATTTGTAAGGGGCCCTGTTTTACGGATAATATACAGGTCGGCTCGATGTTGGGGTGTATTGACAGGTGCTCTGTGCCTTCGGCTTTGTTGAGAAGGAGCCCGGTGTTTCACCTTTTACTTCCTGGGGGATATGTGTTCGTGTTCGTCTGAAGGGGTCTCTGTATTTGAGCGTATAATTACAGGGGGTGAAGTTGATGTTGTAGAAGTTTGTTTAAACAGGACTCTGTGTTTTGGGGTTATTTACAGTGAAGCCCGCTTTTTACGGATTATAGACAGGTGTTTGAGGGCCTCTGTGCAGGCGGCTCCGTGTGTGAGGGCGAGGAGTGCGGCTGAAGCTTGGTTTAGTTTGGGCCTGAGGTTCTGGTGAGTGCCGGATTGGGCGAGCGTGAGGTCTGAGCTTTTCCAGCAATTTTGTTTTTGTTCCTGATTTTACTGTATCCACAGTTCCTTTTAGTTTTTACTTTTTTGTGTTTATCTACAGGGGGCTCTGAATGTCAGGGTTTATACACTGGTGTTCCTGTGTTTTAGGCTTTATTTCACGGGTGCTGTTTGTTTTAGGAGGCTCTATTGTTTAGTGTTCATTTACAGGGGCATCTGTGTTTGGGGTTTATTCACAGTGAGCTTCGTGTTTTAGGGGTAATTTAGTGGGTTCTGTGTGTTCGGACTTAGATACGGGGGCTCTGTTTTCGGGTTTAGTTAAAGGGGCCTTTTTTTTAGGAGTTATTTACAGGGCGCTCTATGTTTTAGGGTTGGACATCAGCGACCATCTCACAATGATCACTCCCACAGATCTGACCCGCCGACAGTCCTGCAATCTGTTAGTCCTGAGCATCTAATCATGTAGCACTCCCATCAATTCTGACCCTCTGATAAAGAGGCACTTTCTCAGACCAACACAGTGACAATGCCACAATTCCTCACTACTGACAAAGTACTAACTTCTCACAGAGGTAATTCCTCAGTATTGAGCCTCCAATAGAAATGCAATACTTCCGTACTGACCTTCTGAATTGGTTGCTCACCATTAATTCTGAACCCGTTCCAATGATGCTCCTCCTCTGTGTTCAGTCTCTCATAATAATGCACTCTGGCTGTTCTGATCCTCTGACAATGCTGCAATTATGTATGAATTATTATCTTGTATTATCAGTACAGGACTCCCTCAATGCTTCCTCCATTACACTGAGGTCTATCGTTTATATCGGCTCCAACAAACCTGCTCTTATTTGACGGGCCAGGCATTGCTTCACTTGTACAGATTTTGTCAAGTCCTGCTGATGTTTCTGGGAGGACTTTTTCTGACACCTCAGAATTGACCCCTGACAATGTTGCACTCCCCCCTCACTTATGACCGCACCTGAGCTGCAATACCTCGGGGCTCACCTCCTAATTATGTAGCACCCATGAATTCTAAGTCCCTAAAATGAGATACTGCCTCAGTATTGACCCTCTGTTACGAATGCACTAAGTCAGAACAACCCTCCAGCAATGTGACCCTGCCTCAGAACTGACACTGAGAATGAGGCACTCCTTCAGCACTGCATCTCTAATCATACATTACATTGAGACATTCCTTGTGTACTGACCCTTTGAACAATCAGGCATTCCCTCAGTACTGACAGTCTGACGATTGTGCACTCCCTCAGTACTGGACCTCTGATAATGAGGCACTCTCGTAGTGCTGACCTCTCATAGACCTGTAACACCTCAGCCCTTATGCTCTGACAGTGTTTCAATACCTCAGTACTGACCCTCTGACAACGGGTCAGTGCCTCAGAACTGCCCCCCTGACAATAAGGGAAACCGTCATACTGACCCACTGCTTCTGAGGCCCTCCCTCCACACTGACTTCCCAGTGCAAAACTATTTCAGTACTGGCCCTTGAAATGTGAACAACTTCCTTAATTCTGTCCCCCTTAAATGGCAGCACTCCCTCAGCACTGACCCTTTGACAATAACGCACTCCCACATTTTTGACCCTGTGACAATGAGGCACTCCCTCACCCCTGATGCTCAGACAGCGCTTCAATATCTCAGTCCTGATACTGTCACTGCCTCAGCACGGACCACTTGACAACGAGACACTGGTTAAGAACTGACCTGCTCACAGAGCTGCAAGACCTCAGTACTGACCCTCTCATCAAGGGACACTATCTGAATTCTGACACCTGCATAATGAGGCACTGCCTCAGCGTTCACCCTCTGACAAACTCCTGACGACCCCCTGTAAAGACTGACAGTCTCCCTGGACGTCCTATAAATCCTGACAGTCTCTCCTGGACTCACAATGAACACTGACACACTCCCCAGGGACTCTTTGTAAATACCCACACACACACACACACACACACACACACACACACACACACACACACACACACACACACACAGGGGCACCCTGTAAATATTGACACACACACAGGGACACCCTGTAAATATTGACACACGACCTGGCAATCCCCTGTCAAGACCAACAGAGTCCCCGGGGACACACTGTGAATATTGACACATGTGTGTGACCCCCTGGAAATACTGACAAAGCCCCTGAAATCATCTGTAAAACTGACACACTCCGTGGGACCCCCTGTAAATATTGACACAGTCCCAGCAAATCCTGAAAATACTGACAGTCCCTGGGACCCTCTGCAAAGACTGACGCATTTCCCGGGGCCCCCTTTAAATACTGAAAAATTCCCGCGACCTACAGGGGTTCAGGGACTGCGTCAGTATTGACAGGGGCTCCTGGTGAGAGTGTCAGTATTTACAGGGTGTTCCGGGAATTTGTAATTATTTACAGGTGCTCCCGGGAGTGTGTCAGTAGTTACAGGCGGTCCCATGGAGGGTCAGTATTTACAGGGCGTCTCAGGGATTGTGTCAGGATTGACAGGGAGACTTGGGGAGAGCGTCAGTAGTTACAGGGGTGCCCGTGGACTTTGTTTTTTCAGCGGGTGTTAGGGAGAGCTACAGTATTTCAAGGTGGTCCCAGGGAGTGTGCCAGTGTTTACAGGGATTCCAGGGGAGTGTGTCAGTATGCACCGAGCCCCTATAAATTCTGACACGCTCCGCAGGACTCCCTGTAAATACTGACATAGTACCTGAGAATCCCTGAAAATGCCACCACACTCCCAGGGACCCTCTGTAAACGCTGACACATTTCCCAGGGCCCGCTTTATACACTGAAAAATTCCCTCGGCCTCCTCTGTATACTGACACACATCCCCGGACCCTTGTACGTATAGACACACTCTACACAACTAACCACAAATACTGGGATATCCCGTAAATACCGACACACACCTCACGACACACTGTAACTACTGTCACATTCCCTGGAATCCGCTGTAAATACTGAGAAACTCCCTGGGGCTGCATGTAAATACGGACACATTTCCCAGGGACCCCTCTAAACACGAACACATTCCCTGGGACTTCACCTAAACACTGACACATTCCACGGAACCCCCGTAAACACTGATAAACTCCCAGGACCCCCTGGAAATAATTACACATTCCCCATTCCCCCTGTAAATACCGATACACACGCCGGAACTCCCGTAAACACTGACACATTCCACCCCCGGATACCGATACTCTCCCTGGGACACCCTGCAAATACTGATGCAATCACCGGGACCGCTGTAAATTCTGTCACACTCCTCGGGAAGCCCTCGAAATACTGACATATTCCCTAGACACCCTTTAAATACTGGCAAAGTCCCAGAGAACCCCTGAAAATACTGCCACACTCCCCAGGACCCTTTGTAAATACTGACAATACTGCAAATATTGACACATTCCCTGTCCCCGCTATAAGTACTGAGAAACTCCCTGGGACTCCCTGTATACAATGACACATTTCCCAGGGTACCCTCGAAACACTGACACATTCCCCAGGAGCTCCTCCAAATACTGACACACAGCCCCACACCCCTGTACAGACAAACTTCCTGCGACCCACTGTAAATCTTGACATACTCCCTGAGACCCCCTGGAAATACCGACACACCACCCCTCCCGGGACCGCCTGGAAATACCAAAACACTGTAGGGATTCTCCGATTCTATTCTATGATGCCCTTGTCCTGTGAATGAATGAATAAATAAAGAAACCTGGCGAAGCCGCCAAACAGCATAGCCAGCAAGTGATAGACACAGCAAAGTGATCCCACCATCAATGGATCAAATCTGAGCTCTGCAGTCCTGCCACATCTCGTCATTTACTGTGGTGCACAATTAAACAACTGATTGGACGTGAAGACTCTACACATATCCCCATCCTCAATGATGGAAGAGCCCAGCACATCAGTGCAAAAGATAAGGCTGAAGTATTCATAGCAATCTTCAGCCAGAAGGGCCAAGTGGATGATTCATCTCGGGCTCCGCCAGCATCACAGATACCGATCTTCAGTGAATTCAATTCACCCCACGTGATGTCAGGAAACACTTGGAGACACTGGATACTGCAAAGGTCACAGGCCCTGACAATATTCTGGCAATAATACTGAAGACTTGTGCTCCAGAACGTGCCGCTCCCCGTGCCAAGCTGTTGCAGTGCAGTTTCAACACTGGTATCTACCCGACAATGCGGAAAATTGCCCAAGTATGTGCTGTATTGCAAACATAGGACAAATCCAACCTGGCCATATACTGCCCCATCAGGCTGTACTCAATCATCAGGAAAGTGATAGAAGGTGTCAGGAACATTGTTATCAAGCAGCACCTGCTCAGCGACGGCCAGTTTGGGTTACGTCAGGGCAGCTCAGCTCCTGACCTCATTCCAGCCTTGGTTCAAACATGGACAATACAGCTGCATTCCAGAGGGGAAGTGAGAGCTCCAGCCTTTTACAACAAGACTACATTTGACCAAGTGTGGCATCAAGAAGCCCGAGCAAAACTGGACTCAATGGGTATAAGGGGACAAATTCTCCACTTGCTGGAGTCATACCTGGCACGCAGGAAAATGAATGATCTTATTGGAGGTCAGATACCTTAGCTCCAGGGGATCCCTGCAGGAGTTTCTCGGGGCAGTGTCCGAGATATAACCATCTTCAGCTGCTTCATCAATGAACTTGCGTTTATCATAAGGCCAGAAGTTGGGATGTTCCTGATGATTGCACAATGTTCAGCATCATTCATGATTCCTCAGATCCTAAAGCAGTCCTTGTCCAAATGCAACCAGATCTGGGCAATACCCAGGCTTGGTCAGACAAGTGGAAGTTACATTCACACCACAGAAATACCAGGCAATGACCGTCACCAACAAGAGACAACCCCCCTCCTTGACAAACAATTTGTTACATTCACTGCATCCCACACTGTCACCGTCATGGGGGTGAGCTTTGAACAAAAACTGAACCAGACTCACCACATAAACACAGTGACTATAAGAGCAGGTCAGAGGTGAGGAATGCTGCGGCGACTAACCCACCTCCTGATTCCCCAAAACGTGTCCACTGTCTGCAAGGCATAAGTCAGGACTGTGATGGAACGTTCCCCATTTACCAGGATGGCCGCAGCTGTAACAACATGCAAGAAGCTTGACTCCATCCAGGACAAAGCAGCCCAGTTGATTGACACGATATCGACAATCATCCACTCCCTCCACCACCAATGATGAGCGGCCTCAGCAGCACTGTGTACGATCTACAAGATGCATGGCAGAAGTTCGCCAAAGCTCCTCATGCAGTACCTTCCAAACCCATGACAGCTTCCATCTCGAAGGACAAGGGCATCAAGTACATGGGAACACCTCCTTCAATCCCACTCCAAGCCACTCGTGATTCTGATTTAGAAATATATCCGGAATCCTTCACTGCGACTGTTCAAAAGATGGGAATTCCCTCCCTCATGGAACTGTGGGGGCAACACACAGCAGGCGAACTGCAGCGGTTCGAGAAGGCAGCTCACCACCAACATCTCCAGGGCAATTAGGGATGGGCAATAAATGCTGGACCAGTCAGTGACACACACATCCAACAAATAATTGAAGAAACAAACTCTTATTAATTACAGTGATTTTTCACAGTCTCACAGCCAGCCATGCCTCATATACACACATCTTAGTGACAATGTGGTGACCGTAACCAGACCCACAGTGAGCCTGGGCTCATCCACACTCCTCCCAGTCACATTTCTGATTTGAAAAATACACCTTTTTCACAAGAAATCTCTTTGTATATGTACAATGTCACAACTGCAGTTGCCTTCTGTCCAGCTGCATATCAAATAAACAAATAAAGCATTGGACTTTGGCTCCACCCAATGAACCAAAGACCTCTCTTAGACATACAACAAAAATATTTACATACATGTGAGACACGGGGAGGGTCCGATAACTGAATGGACCCTCATTTACCTTCAGCAGGAAAACCTCAGACAGTGGTCCTTCCCGACTGTGCCTCGGCAGCAGCAGCCCCATCGTCCCAGTTATGCCCCAAGCTTTTAGTGCATCCCAGTTATGCCTCGTGGACACACCAGCTGGCTACTGACAGGGAGCCTGGCAGCATCTACACGCTTCCGCGTCATGATGCGGTGACTGGAAATGGTCTCACAGTGGCCCTGGCCTCATTCGCACAACTCACAGCAAGTCCGACTTGACTGTAAACGGTCTGACAATTGCCCTCACCTCATTGACACACCTCCAGTAATTATACAGGGACGCAAAACAGTCTCACACCGAGCATGGCCTTATTTACACTCCTCCCAGAAACTAAACAGTGATTGTAAACAGTATCACAGTGGGCCTGGCCTCATCTCCATGCTTCCGACTTACTGTACGGTGACTGTGAACAGCCTCACAGCAAGTCTGTCCTCATCCGTGCACCTCCCAATAACTATATGCTGAAGGTAAACATTGAGCCTGGCCTCATCCACACACTCCCTGCAGCGAAACGGTAACTGTAAAAAGTCTCACACTGAGCCGAGAGAGAGTAGGAACTGCTAATGCTGGAGTCTGCGAGAACTGGGTGTGGGCTGGATGAACACAGCACGACAGGCAGCATCAGAGCAGCAGGAAAGCTGATGTTTCGGGTTTCACCCACAGCCACTTCCAGGGCAGTGTACTGTGGCACAGGCCAACAAGGTGCACATAAACAATCTGACAGGTCGTGCCCTTCTCACCACCCGCCAATCTATGTTTTGTTGTTTGTTGGAAAGTTCTGATGATGAGACATTGTACCAAATGACTTTGTCAGTCTGCTCTGGGAACCACACGACAGGATCCAGCCTCTCCTTTTCCCACAGGGTCTCGAGCACGCTGCGTGCTGACCACGACCTGATGGACTGGCGGTCAGAGGTTTGTTTCTTTGCAAATTTCACAACAAAGGACATATGTTATAGAACGGTCCAAATACTTGGAGCTTTCCGTGGCAGAGAGGCCAGTCCCTTCGTTCGCAACACTGGGATCAGGTCGTACCTCAGTACCTCGTGACACTTGGTCTTTGCGTACTGAGAGTCTACACACAGCTTAATGCACAACAAGGTGGACATCAGGATGAGGGTGACATTGGGTACGTTCTTCCCCCACTTAGCCAGAGCTTAGTACATGGAGTTGTTGCAGACACGGTCTATCTTAGGCTTCCAGTAGGAATGGAAGATGGCTCGGATGAGGGAAACAGTGCAGTGTGGGTGATGGGCCAGAACTGTGCCATGCACAACGACAGAGAGAGTGCCTCACACCTGATGACCAGGATTTTACCCACAATGTGCACCTCCCAAGGCTTTCTGCACGCCCCAGGCTCTCTGAACTGTGTGCCCAGCACTTTTGGGTAATCTGCCCTGACGGTGAAGGGAATGAGGGATCATTCAGGCCAGATCCCAAAGGACATGGCCTCACTCTTGTCTCGATTTACCGTGGCTCCCGAGGCCAGTTTGAAAGGGTCACAGATGCTCATGAACCTGCGCACTGACACTGGGGCTGAGCAGAGATTGGTGACATCGTTATCTTACAGGGACGCTTTGACCTGCAGGCCCGCTCTACCTGGAATAATCACACTTCTCAGGCTCACATCCTTACTGATGGACTCAGCAAAGGGCTCGATAGAGCACACAAAAAGGCACGAGAGAGTGGGCAGCCCTGCCAGACCCTGGATCTGATGGGTAAGCTCTGTGATTCCCATACGCAGATTGAGACTGCGCTCATGATGTCGGTGTAGATCTGTCGGGCCCAATTGCAGATTCTCTCCCCTCAGCCCATTTTATAAAGCACATCCCACATGTTGGTCTGCAATATCCTGCCAAAGGCCTTCTCTTGGTCCAGGCTGATGAGGCAGGTATCCACCCCTCTGTTCTGCCTGCCGGTGATCGTATCCCTCGGAGGGCGAGGCTCTCAGAGATCGTCCTGTCCCCTGCAGCACAGGTTTGGTCAGGGTCAATCACCAATCGCAGAGCAGACCTGACCCAGTTACAAATGACTGAGACAGGATTTTGTAGGCTACATTCGCCAATTATATTGGTCGCTGCTTTCTAACTTCCTCCCTCAATCCCTTCCACTTGCAGGTCAGGGTGATGATACCATTCCTCATGGATTCGCTCATAGTACCTGACAGAAGCATACTGTCGTACAGCTCCAGCAGGCCCTGGCCAATCAACTCCCAAAGAGCTGAATACAACTCGGCTGGAAAGGCATCACTTCCCAGAGTTTTATTCTTTTCGAAGGCCTTCTCCAGCTCATCCAGAGATAATGGTCGGTCCAGGCTCTCCTGCTTGGTGTTGTCTCAGACCCCCAGGATCGAGGACAGGAATGTCTGGGTGTCATTGCGCTGGCTGTGGTCAGAGAGTCATACGGACTGGCTTGAAAGGATTTGCTGAGCTTCAGGATGTCTGATTGAGACAAACTTATCGAGCTATGTTCATCCTTCAGGCTGCTGAGCACAGAGCTCTCCTTTAGCATCTTCAAGAAGACGGAATGTGAACACATCTCATTAGGTCACATGCAGCTTTAAAGGGCACTGATTTGGCCTCCATTGGAATACTGTATCTAATTCCAGTCTCCCTGCTGTGGGAAGGATGTTGTGAAACCGGAAAGGGTTCAGAAAAGATTTACAAGGATGGTGACTGGGTTGGAGGGTTAAAGCTCAAGGACGAGGTTGAATAGACTGGGTCTATTTTCCCTGGAGCATCAAAGGCTGAGGGATGACCTGATCGAGATTAGTAAGAGCATGAGAGGCATGATTGGGTTTATAGACATTGTCTGTTCCCTGGGGTGGGAGAGTCCATAACTGGAGGGCATAGGTTTAAAGTAACAGGGGAAAGATCTAAAAGGGATTTAAGGTACATTATTTTCATGCAGAGGGTGGTGTATGTATGAAATGAGCTGCTCGAGAGAGGATTGGAAGCTGGTACAATTTCAACATTTAAAAGCCATCTGGGTGGGAAAATGAATAGAAAGAGTTTCGAGGGATATGGGCCAAATGCTGGCAAATGGGACTACATTTATTTAGGATATCGAGTCAGCATGAACAAGTTGGACCAAACGGTCTGTTTCAGTGCTGTCTGTCTCTGACTGTTATTCTCTCTTGCTCCACAGTGCAGACCCTGAACCGCAAGATTATCTTGGAGGCCTCCAAGGCAGAGAGTGGGGCTTCCTGCCTCCACACCTCCTGGGGCTCCTTCGTGACATTGACCCGATTGTCTGGAGTAAGAGTAGGTTTTGCACGGGTTTCTGGAGTTTGAACAGTTTTGCCCAACTCTCTCTCACCTTCTGAACACTTTTCAGGACAAAGAACTTCTTGGTGTTCGCTTTGACTGCCTCCCACCACGTGCAAAAAGGGTCTTCATCGTTCTCCACCCTGTGTGCTCTCTTTTGAGCTTCTTAATGTTTTTCTGGGGTCAGCTTCCATGTTCCCTTGCCAGCCCGCTGGTCATCCTGTAGGTGACAGTCAGCCAACAGGAGGCAGTAGTCAGAGAAGAACACCGGCTTGACTTCAATGGATATGATCGAGGACGTGTGGGCGCAAACAGGAAATCTATCCAATGGGTGGATAGACCCGTCTGGCTATGACCAGGCGTTTCTACTCTATGCTCAGTCTGCAGGGGTGCTGAAGATGTTATGCAGCTTGGCAACTTTAACCGTTTCCATCAGAAATCGGGACGTCGAGTCCAGTTCACTGTCATACCCTCCATATTGTTCATTCGTGCCGATGATGCAGCTGAAGTCTCTGGCCAGAATGACTGGGCTGGACATCACCAGCAGCAGTGGAAGCAGGACGGCCAACCCCTCACTCTTTCCCAGTGGGGTCTCCATGTTAATTACTCCGGGAAGCGTTTCTCTATGAGCCTGGCCTGATCTACACATCTCCCACAAACTATATGGTAACTGTAAACAGTCTTAAAGTGAGCCCGATTGATTCACCCTCCTATCAGGAACTTGCCAATGATTACTGCCTGTTTCACAGTCAGTCTAGTCTGATCTTCTCTTCCTCTGAGTGAATCCTTTCTGTCCTCTTCCATTCAGCCCGTGCCTTTGCGACTACAGCCAGATTCCCCTTTCATTGCATTTCATTCTCCTCACTGTCTCGGTGCTGCCACATACATCACCTGTCTCTGCATTTCCCTCTGTGATAGTTCTTGTGAAACCCATCCCCCTTCCTGCCCCACCTTCCAGCTGCAATGTTGGAAGATCACCACATTGGGCATTGCCATTAGTGCTCCAGCTCATTCATATTTCTTCACCAAACAGAAACACAACTCATCAACAAGAGTTAGTGGCAGGCAAATGAGATACATCAGACATCTAAAAGCAGTTTGTTGTTCAAAAGTGGAACTAACTTTAATTTGTATGCGTACAATAGAATCAGGAAGAATAATACATAAATAGCATGCAACTCATTTCACTGAACACATTTGTGCAAATAAATAATATCTCTGCAGTTCAACCAACTCCAACAGCATAACATTAGAGACAGAACATTTGGAAATGATACAGAAATTTCAGATACTAATGATTTAAAGAGGAGTACAGATTAAGATCGGGGAAACTGAACATGGTGTACACACTAAAATCCATTTCGCAATTGGAATGCCTCATTCAGGCAATTACATCTCTCTCCCTCAGTCTCAAATGGTCTTCTTCCCATTCGATTTTCTTTTACTCTCTGGGCCACCCCCAATAAGCAGTTCCCTTCCCTCCCCAGTTTAGCCTCATGCCTTCCTTTACACTGGTATGGAATGGTATCTTTCTAGTACGTTTGATTTTCGATGAACACACCGCACTGGTTTGTGACCAGGTCGGCCAGTTGAACCTCACAGAATATGAGTTGCCTGATTGTTCCATATTAACAGCCCAAATCAGGGAGCCCTGGCTGACAGATAAGAGGTGTGAGCATCAGAGATGCTGACACCCTGTCAACTATCTCTGAATGAGGCAGTGCTAAAGTTGAAGACAGTTCATTTGGAAATAAAAGTTGAATTGGAGATCGACACTGGCCTCCGTGTATTTAAAATACATCTCCAGCACTAGGTTTGAATATTATTGTTATCCTTTTGTTATCAAACATCTCTGTGTGCAGTGATCAGCAGGGTTATAACATGGAGATGTGGGAACAGGTTTGTTTAGATTCCCTACAGTGTGGATACAGGCCCTTTGGCCCAACAAGTGCACACCAAACCTTGGAGCATCCCACCCAGACCCACGCCCCTGAACACTACAGGCAATTTAGCATTGCCAATCCACCTAGCGTGCACATCTTTGGACTGTGGGAGGAGACCGGAGCACCTGGTGGAAACCCACGCAGACACAGGGACAAGGTGCAAATTCCACACAGACAGTTGTCTGAGGCTGGAATTGAACCTGGGTCCCCAGTGCTGTGAGGCTGCAGTGCTAACCGCTGAGCCACCGTGCCGCCCCATATCGTGTTGCTTTTGCACAAACTTCGATGAAGAGGAAAATGCCACTGATCATGGGAACTGCAGATGCTGGAGAATCCAACATAAAGTGTGGAGCTGGATGAACACAGCAGGCCAAGCAGCATCTCAGGAGCACAAAAGCTGACATTTCGGGCCTAGACCCTTCATCAGAGAGGGGGATGGGAGAGGGAACTGGAATAAATAGGGAGGGGGGGGATGCGGACCGAAGATGGAGAGAAAACAAGATAGGGAGAGAGGAGAGTACAGGTGAGGAGGTAGGGAGGGCATAGGTCAGTCCAGGGAAGACAGACAGGTCAAGGAGGCAGGATGAGGTGTGGCTTGAGGTGGGAGGAAGGGATGGGTGAGAGGAACAACATGTTAGGGAGGTGGAGACAGGCTGGGCTGGTTTTGGGATGCAGTCGGGGGAAGGGAACAGCTGGGCTGGTTTTGTGATGCAGTAGGGGGAGGGGAAGAACTGGGCTGGTTTTGGGATGCAGTTGGGGAAGGGGAGATTTTGAAGCTGGTGAAGTCCACATGGATACCATTGGGTTGCAGGGTCCCCAAGCGGATTATGAGTTGCTGTTCTTGCAACCTTCGGGTGGCATTATTGTGGCACTGCAGGAGGCCCATGATGGACATGTCGTCTAAGGAATGGGAGGGGGAGTTAAAATGGTTCGCGACTGGGAAGTGCAGTTGTTTGTTGCGAACCGAGTGGAGGTGTTCTGCAAAGCGGTCCCCAAGCCTCTGCTTGGTTTCCTCAATGTAGAGCGGGTCAGGAGTGAGGGGGCAGGTCACTGTGAGGGGGTCAGGACTGCAGGGGCAAGTCACTGTGAGCGGGTAAGGACGGAGAGGGCAAGTCCTTGTGATTGGGACAGGACTGCAGGGGCAAGTCGCTGTGAGCGGGTCAGGATGGAAGGGGCAATTCGCTGTGAGCATTTCACTCAGAAACTGCGTCCCATTTCACTCAGTCGCTGCGTCCCATTTCACTCAGTCACTGCATCCCATTTCACTCAGTCACTGCATCCCATTTCACTCAGTCACTGCATCCCATTTCACTCAGTCACTGCATCCCATTTCACTCAGTCACTGCATCCCATTTCACTCAGTCACTGCATCCCATTTCACTCAGTCACTGCATCCCATTTCACTCAGTCACTGCATCCCATTTCACTCAGTCACTGCATCCCATTTCACTCAGTCACTGCATCCCATTTCACTCAGTCACTGCATCCCATTTCACTCAGTCACTGCATCCCATTTCACTCAGTCACTGCATCCCATTTCACTCAGTCACTGCATCCCATTTCACTCAGTCACTGCATCCCATTTCACTCAGTCACTGCACCCCATTTCACTCAGTCACTGCATCCCATTTCACTCAGTCACTGCATCCCATTTCACTCAGTCACTGCATCCCATTTCACTCAGTCACTGCATCCATGCTGCATGGCCCATGCTATGTATAAATGTGGCATGAAATCCTTACTTGTATGTTCATTTCCTCTTGTAATAACATGTGGCATCAGTAGCATCCTTAATCACTTGCATTTCATCGGAAAGCCTGGTACAAACACCAGATAACATGACAGTCCGAACAGAACGCTTTTTCCAATGCTTTCAACATATAGTCATGTGTGTCTCAGTGAATAAAAATCCTCCTCATTTTACCGCAATTAAATCTCATAATAAAGGGAGTATGTCTGAAAGTCGTCTCATCCGAAGGAAAACAGACTTGCTCCAGGAAAGCTGCTAAAATATATCAAGAAAAATACATATGAAATGATTCTAGAAATTTCTGCAACACAAAGATCAAAGGAAACAATAGTTTGATGAACACACTGTTAAGTGTTGCACTTACAAATCACATTTTGGAAAACAAACCACACTGATTTTCTACTTTATAAAAAAAAATTGTTCCAAGTCTTCATTATGCAGCAGAGAACTGAAAAGGTGTAGACTTTTAACCTGCATAGAAAGTATGTGCGGAAGTTAAAACAAACAAAAAAAGCCACTTCTGTCCTAAAAAGACAATATTATATTACAAAAAGGCAGGAAAGTTGGAGAATGCAGCATCATGCTTCCTGCAGAGATCAAGTTTTGTCTGTGTCGTAAAAAACAAAAGAACTGTGGGCACTGTAAATCAGCAACAAAAGCAGAAGTTGCTGGAAAAGCTCAGCAGGTCTGGCAGCATCAGTGAAGAGTGAGATCTGAGGAAGGGTCACAGGACGCGAAACATTAACTCTGACATTGTCTACGTCATAGTGAGTTATGTCTATTGCTTCAGCAAAATCCAACCAACTCTGAATGAAAATCAATGCTTAAGAAATATCCAAAACATCCGCTGTCCCCGTTGTGGCTTCCTCTACATTGGGGAAACGATGCAGAGGCTTGGGGACCGCTTTTCAGAACACCTACGCTCAGTTTGCAAGAAACAACTGCACCTCCCAGTCACTAACCATTTCAACTCCCCCTCCCATTCCCGAGAGAACATGTCCAACCTGGGCCTCCTGCAGTGCCATAATGACGCCACCCCAAGGTTGCAGGAACAGCAAATCATATTCTGCTTGGGAACCCTGCAGCCCAATGCTATCAGTGTGGATTTCACAAGCTTCCAAATCTCCTGTCCTGCCACTGCATCCCAAAACCAGCCCAGCTCGTCCCCGCCTCCCTAACCTATTCTTCCTCTCACCCATCGCCCCTCCCACCTCATACCGCACCCCTATTTCCCCTCATCCCGCTCCCTTGACCTGTCCGGCCTCCCCAGACTGACCTATCCCCTCCCTGCCTCCCTACCCATACTCTCCTCTCCACCTATCTTCTCCTCCATCCATCTTCCATCCGCCTCCCCCTCTCTCCCTATTTATTTCAGAACCCGCACCCCCTCCCCATTTTCTGAAGAAGGTTCTCGGCCCGAAACGTCAGCTTTTGTGCACCTCAGATGCTGCTTGGCCTGCTGTCTTCATCCAGCTCCACACGTTGTTATCTCGCATTCTCCAGCATCTGCAGTTCCCGTTATCTCGCATTCTCCAGCATCTGCAGTTCCCATTATCTCTCCAAAACAAAGACTGCTGTCTTTCAAAACCCAATCTCAAATTTTGAAGATAGTCCTGACCCTGAAAAAAATACCAAATACGGAAAAAGAGGAAAATTGGAGGTGAAACCGTTCAAAAAATTTTCATTGGCACAACAAATGTTCCAACTGTAAAAGCAGGTTAAGCACCTGTATATAAGGAAACTGTACTCAAACTTTAAACAGACACTTACAGCCAACAAATGTGAGAAATATCCATTTCTTGCTGGATTACCAATTTTGCTGTTGGGAAAATAGGCCTAGGCTTAGCAATGTACATTCAAACAAGATAGCACCCTCTCAGAACTCAACACTCACAGTCGTAGAGTTCTGTTTTCACAGGTTGGAGTATAATAGCATCAAGCACAATACACCAAATCTTCTTTGGTGCCTTTTCCTTCCATAAAACTGCTTTTAGTAGATGTGCACAGAATTCATTTTATACACGTTGAACAGTTGGTAAGTTCAAGAGGCCAGTTCCAGCACTTGGACTTGCATCTGCTTCATCATCAAAACAGAACAAAATAAAGACCCACTCCTTGTAAGTCACGTTTTCCATTTTTAGTGACAAGGTGAAGTGCGAGAACTGCTCACTTGATGTTAAAATCTCTTAAGTATGTACCTATATATTTCAATTCTGTGAAATATGTGGAATGAGTTCGAGAGAAGGATTAATTTTGTTGCGCTGGGAGAGAGCTGGGACAGTTAAAATAAGTTGAATGGCCTCCTCCCATGCTAAAAATGTCCATAACTGTTCTTGGCCCTGCTAAATTCAAGTGGCCATCCTTTCATTGTGACTGTGAGACGCAGCACGTTACGATAGATGGCAGAATGAAGAAATCCTTTGTTATTAATGAACTTTTCAGCACTCGGCATTCTTCTGAAGTCAAATGTTCGATATGTACCTGTTGCACTGACTTGGTTCCAAACAGTTCTCATGTGGAGGTGCTGGTGTTGGACTAGGATAGACAAAGTCAGAAGTCACATGACATCAGGTTATAATCTGACAGGTTTATTTGAAATCACACAAGCTTTGGGAGTGCAGTCCCTTCATCAGGTGCGGTCAGGGAGGAAAACACACAGTCACACAATTGATAAGCAGACAGATCAAAACATCATACAACTGGTGTGAGTGGAGTGTCAGATAATAAGTCTTCATCCAGGATGTTTGTTGGTTTGCAGATATTTTGTTGAAGAAACACACAACTTGTAGTTACAGTCAGTGTGGTATCTTATAAATTCTTGCTTTTGAAATAAAGGTTAAAACTCTAAGACAGATTCTGAACACAAGCCTCGAAACTACAAGTCAGAGTCTGACCTGAGATGTCACCTTTTGTACATTCCTGTTGCGTTGCCTGATTATCATGACAACACAGCACTGACATGGACTTTATAAACGCTTTACTTGCCTCTAACACTCTTGGTACCTGCATAGAGTTATTATCTGACACTCCACTCACGCCAATTCTATGATCATTTGATCTCTCTGCTGATAAGCTGTCTCTCTCTGTGGTCACCTCACTAACTGCACCTGATGAAGGGGCTGCACTCCAAAAGCTTGTGTGATTTCAAATGAACCTGTTGGACGACAAGCTGGTGTTATGTGACTTCTGACTTCAAACACTTATAGAATGTGTTTTCAATCCTATCGTGACTTGACAATAAGTCAACTTCTTAAAATTTATAAAATGAGAATGTCAAGTGAAGTATGTCGAACCTTGAGCGCTTAAAAAAGGAAATATTACAACCATAGTCTAGTCAGACAGTAAAGACAGAAGGAATGATTTCATCGACTGTGTCTGACACCACACAATTAATCCCCCTGATGGAAGAAAGGTTGGCTGCGTTCTCTTTCTTCAGGAACATCCAGCTAATACCACCTTACTACTGCTTGTTTTATTCATCTGGTGATCCATTGAATTCCTTGCAGTCTTGGTCAAACCTTCATGTAATTTATTTAAATTTTCAATAAAATAAATTTAACTTCATATTCCACAATTTTAACATCTCCTTTCAAGGTTTGAACGGTTCACTTCGTACAGTGCACATGTTGTGTCAATAATTGGAGAACATGGTGGAAAAATCAAGATATATTGACAAGTAAACAAATGGCTAACTTCTGTTTCCTTGTCAGGAATGCCTTTTGAACAGAACATAAAGTTGCGCAACTATGTCGAGATAACAATTTCAAACTGGGAAGACCACTTTGTGGTCCCCACACCAATCTCTATTCACGACCTACTGATTGCATTACTCTGCCTTGGCAACAATGTAATATTACACTTGTCTCAGCACAACCTTGGCATCTTGTTTATCCCATGATGAACGTCCGACCACACATTCATGCAATCCCTAACGCTGTCTCTTTACATCTTTTCAATCCTGCCAACCTGTCTCTTGTCTCGGCTCATCCGCAGTGAAACCTTCACCTGGAACTACTTCACTTCTGGACCTGACAATTCCAATGCATTCCCTGATGGAGACCCACATTTGTCCATTGAACACTTGAGGTCGTCTAAAACTCCACTGCCTGAGTCTCAACTTGAACCAATTCCTATTCTCTGTACTTTCCACCTGACTGATACCATTAACAGTAATTTTATTAAATTCTCATTTTTGTTTACAAATCGTTACTTGGCTATGCCTATCGCTATTTTGGTAATCTCCACCAGTCCAACCATACTTCAGGATAACTGCACTCGTCTAATTATGTCCTCTTGCCCACTCTTGATTTTAAACGGCCCACTACTAGTTGCCAAACATTTAATTGTGTCGGCTTCAAACCCAAGAAGAGACTTCCTGCACCTTCAGCGAGCAAACTCACATCCAGAACCTCAACCCAAGCAACAAATCCTCTCAAAACTCGCCAACTTCCTACACCTCTTAGCCTCTGTACATTTCCTCTTTTAAGGCACTTTTTCAAACAATCCTCTTTCATCAAGCTCTTGATCATCTGAACTAACAACTTAATAAGGCTCAGTTGTATTCTGGGATCGTTAACACTCCAATCACACGCCTTCAAAGTTTCCCTCCATTAAAGAGATTTTATAAGTGGTTGAAGTCATTGCCAAGCAGAGGGGGACGAATTGGGGAGTTATTTCAAAGAGCTACGATATGCCAAACGACCTCCTTCCACACTGGCCAACTTTGATCGTACAAAAACAAAAATGATTTTCAGACTTGGGAAGATCCCTCAAAAATGTCACAAGTAACCAGCTTTTGGGCAGAGTCGAGCTGCTGAGATGATAGACCAGGATTTAGGGGTACCAGGAGTGATAATATGCTGAACACAATCAAATTTTGAGGTTGTAGAATGATGTGGTCTTCGGCATTTTTGACACTTGGACCATTTTCCTTCCTTTCCACAGAACAAGTCAAATAGTGGCAGCACAATGTTGCATGGCCACTCAAGCTTGCTCCACTGTCGATGATGATTGTGGCTGGTCTTCCACATCAATTAAACTTGGGCTCATATCTCATCCTCTTTTCAAAACATCGATCTATTCACGTGTAGTATCCCTCTCGCTAACTTAATGAGAATTCATTCCAATCAATGAACTCCTAACGCTGACCCACCCCAGGTCAAAAAATTCAGCTGAGATCAGGAACTGATCTCGCCTGTATGGCTGAGCTGGCTTTTAAAAAGTTTGCCGGTGAGACAGTCCCAGTGAGAAACATTCATTGAAAAAAAATAATTGCATGGATGGCTCTCCAATCCTAAACTCTATTCAAATTCAGTTGGCTTGTGATGCAGACTGATGCCCTGCAGAGAGGGCTCAATTGCCACACCAGTGAGCTGACCACAAAGGGTCTTCGCCTCAACCCCTCTACTTCCCTGAGGCATGGTGATCTTCAGGTTAAATCATAACCAGTTGTCTCTCTCTAAGGAGTCGCCAAATGGCGTGCTAAGACTTTACCTTGAACCCTGATAACATGGCAACAAGCAGATAACTCAGCTGATGTCACTGACTAATAGAATCCTCAACTATACTAATATTCATGATGTGATATCATCAGAAGGCATGCTCAACTAAGTTTTAATTTGCAAATTAAGTTAACAACCATTCAATCAATATTACTGAAGTACTCATATTACTGATCGTCTCGATACAACATTGTGGTTACATCTGTTCATAAGTGAAGTGTAATGTAATTGCACTTACTGTGCTTTTATCAAAGTGATCCTGCAATGAGTCAATAAGCAGGTCACTCACAGGTTGCCAATCAGTGTGGACCCCCTCAGCTGTTATCACATGAGCCTCAAGATCATCCAGAACTTTCTGCAGTTCTTGAAGTTTCTCCAACGCCTTTTCCACCTGTTTCTGCCAGTTGCTCGCACGGATTTTCAGTTGTTCCCAATTTTCCTTCACTTATATTGACTGTTTGCAGACAGCTTTGGCAATTCTCTGGGCTCTCTCTTCCGGGGCAGGTTCTGGAAATACGGAATGCAAATAATTTATCCACTATTCATGATTTTGATCGATAGATTTTCTTTCTAATCCCCTTTCCTTTAAAAGGTCTCTCTGGACTTTCTCCTGAAATTGGGAGAAATAGTATAAGACGAAAGATTTTGGTACAGGCACATCAATGATAAATTCTGTAATTAGCTGGCAGGTCGTGGAGCCATTAACAGAGAATCACAGAGAACCAATACAAAGCCAAATAAAATTCTGCAGATATTTGAAATTTGTCACTACCATGGAAACTTTAAAGAAGGAAAAGGATTAGTGACTAAATGGGTACAATTCTCAACAAAAGATTTGAAAAATCCTTTCAGGATATCTTTCATAGCTATGAGACAAACATCCAACACAAACCAACTTTCATCTTTCAGGACTGGCAAGTTAGAATGATAAACCCAAAGTCTACCCTGCATAGTTCGCTCTGGAACTCACCTCATGAGGTTGTTAAGAGATGTAGAGATAACAAAGTGTGCAGCTGGATGAACACAGCAGGCCAAGCAGCATCTGAGGAGCACAAAAGCTGACACGTTGGGCCGAGACCTTTCATCAGAAAAGGGGGAGGGGGAGAGAGTTCTGAAATAAATAGCGAGAGAGGGGGAGGCGGATCAAAGATGCATAGAGGAGAAGATAGGTGGAGAGGAGACAGACAAGTTAAAGAGGTGGGGATGGAGCCAGCAGAGGTGAGTGTAGGTGGGGAGGGAGGGAGGGGATAGGCCAGTCCGGGGAGGACGAACAGGTCTCCGGGGCGGGAAGAGGTTAGGAGGTAGGAAATGGGGGTGGGGTTTGAGGTGGCAGGATGGGATAGGTGGGCTGGTTTTGGGATGCGGGAGGGCGAGGGGTGAATTTGAAGCTTGTCAAGTCCACATTGATACCATGGAGTGCAGGGTTCCCAAGCGCAATATGAGGTGCTGCTCCTGCAACCTTCAGGTGGCATCGTTGTGGCACTGCAGGAGGCCCAGGATGGACATGTCACCTGAGGATTGGTGGTGAGAGTCGAAACAGTTCGCGACTGGGAGGTGCAGTTCTTTAGTGCAAACTGAGCACAGGTGAAGCGGTCCCCAAACCTCTGTTTGGTTTCCCCGATGTAGAGGGGGCCACAATGGCAACAGTGGACACAGTCTACCACATTAGCAGATGTGCAGGTAAACATCTGTTTGACGAGGAAATTCTTCCTGGGGCCTGGGATGGGGGTGACGGGGGGGGGGGGGGGGGGGGGGGGGGGGGGTTATCGGGACCAGTGAATTTTAAACTTTGTGATGACAACATTTATGGATATGCAGGGAAAAGTGCTGGGTGTAGGGAGTGCTAGAGGGGAGTGTGGAGCGGATAAGGGGGTCACCTAAGGGTGGTGGGAAAAATGTCTTTGGTGGTGGGGTCGGATTGCAGATGGCAGAAGGGTCGGAGGACGACGCATTGAATCCGGATGTTGGTGGGGTGGTACGTGAGGGCGAGGACGACACTGTTTTGGTAGTTATTATGGGGTGCGGGTGTGAGGGATGAGTTGTGGGAAACGCGGGTGACACGGTCGAGGGCGTTTTTGACCACTGAGGAGGGGGAAGTTCCGGTCCTTGAACAACCCTCAACAGTTTCTCTTTCAATTCCTCCCACTTCCTACAGACAAAGGGGGTGGCCAGGGTAGCCAAATGGGCCCAAGCTATGCCTGCCTCTTTGGAGGTTACATGCAACGCTCCCTCTTCCGTACCTACACTGGCCCTCAACCCCACCTCTTCCTCCGTTACATTGATGACTGTATCGGCACCGCCTCGTGTTCCCACAAGGGGCTCCAACAGTTCATCCACTTCACCAACACCTTCCTCCCGAACTTGAAGTTAACCTGGACAATCTCTGATACCTCTCTCTCCTACCTGGACCACTCTATTTCCAACCACTGAGAAACAAATATCCATTTCAACTCCACCAATTCCCACAGCTACCAAGATTACACCTCCTCCCACCATATTCCTGCAACAATTCATCCCCTATTCCCCATTCCTTTGCCTCTGCATCTGCACTCCCAGGATGAGGTATTCTATTCCCGTATATCTCAGATGTCCTCATTTTTCAAAGACCACAACTTGCCCCGCTCTGTGGTTGATAACGCCCTCGACCGTGTCTCCAGCATTTCCTGCAACAAATCCCTCTCACCCCACCCCGCAACAACAACCAAAACAAAGTCTCCCTCGTCCTGACGTACCACCCCACCAACCTCCGGATACAACGCATCATCCTTCGAAACTTTCAGATTCTCTGGGAGGCTACGGAGGAGGTGGCGGAGCCTTTGGCCTTGATCTTTGAATCCTCATTGTCTACAGGTTTCGTACCAGAAGGCTGGAGGGTTGCAAATGTTGTGCCCTTGTTCAAAGAGGGCAGTAGAGATGACCCAGGTAATTATAAACCCAGTGAGCCTTCCGTCTGTTGCAGGAAAAGTTTTGGAAAGGATTATAAGAGATAGGATTTATAATCATCGAGCAAGCACCAATTTGATGGGAGATAGTCAACATGTATTTGTCAAGGGCAGGTCGTGTCTCACAAGCCTCATTGAGTAATTTTGGAAGGTGACCAAGCACGTGGATGAGGGTCGGGCAGTTGACGTGGTGGACATGGACTTCAGTGAAGCCTTCGATAAGGTTCCACATGGTAGGCTATTGGAGAAAACATGGAGACATGGGATTGAGGGAGATTTAGCAGGTTGGATTAGAAACTGGCTTTGGCTGAGGAGGCAACCAGTGGTGGTTGATAGAAAATATTCAGCCTGGAGTCTGGTTACTACTGGTTTGTCTCAAGGATCTGTTTTGGGACCACTGCTGTTTGTCATTTTTATAAATGACTTGGACGGAGGCATTGGTAGATCGGTTAGTAAGTTTGCAGATGACACTCAAGTCGGTGGAGTGGTGGACAATGTGGAAGAATGTTGTAGGTGACAGGTAGACTTGGATGAACTGCAGAATTGGGCGGAAAGCTGGCAGATGGACTTCAATGCGGATAAATGTGAGGTGATTCACTTTGGGATGAATAATAGGAAGGCAGAATATTGGGTCAATGGAAAGATTCTTGGCAGTGTTGCTGTGCAGAGGGTGTCCATCTATGTCGATCCCTGAAAATTGCCATCCAGGTTGATAGTGCTGTGAAGAAGGCTTACGGTGTTTTAGGTTTTATTGGCAGTGGGATTGAGATCCAGAGCAACTGTCCAAACAGCTGGTGCGGTATCATTTGGAATATTGCGTACAGTTCTGGTCGCCCCATTACAGGAAGGATGTGGAAGCATTGGAAAAGGTGCAGAGGAAATGTTGCCTGGTCCGGAGCGAAGGTCTTCTGAAGAAAGGCTGAGGGACTTGGGTGTGTACTCATTGGAGAGAAGGTGGTTCAGAGGGGATTTAATAGAGACATACAAGATGATCAGTGGATGAGACAGGGTGGACAGTGTGGGTCTTTTTCCGAGGATGATGACGTCAGCTTGTATGAGCAACAGTGAGGGATAATAGATTTGAGATAGATATCAGAGGCAGGTTCTTTCCTCAGAGAGTGGTAAGGATGTGGAACCCCCTGCCTGCCAATGCAGTTAGCTCAGCCACAGTAGGGGCATTTCAATAGTCCTTGGATAAGCATATGGATGATAATGGGATCGTGTAGGGGGATGGGCTTAGATTAGTTCACTGGTCCATCCACATCATCGCAATGAGCAAAAAAGCACACCGTTGTCTCTACTTCCCCGGAGGCTAAGGCAATTCCGTGTGCCCACAAGGGCAACTTTCACTCATGTACCACAGAAAGCATCCTATCTGGATGCATATCACAGCACGGTTCCTCTAGCAAAACAATCCCTAATTATTATGGCTCCTGCCTTTCTTCTTCCAGGCAGAATTGGTTCTGCTTTGTCCTAACTAATTTGGGAGAAAATCCACGCTCAGTCTAAGTTAATTCTTCCAACAATTCAGATACCATGGAATACTGAGCAATGAGTTGGTATGTGAGAAAAAGAGAGAGAGAGAGAGAGAGAGACAAAGCCAGAGAGGTTGGGGGGGTGGGGGAGGGAGACAGAGAGAGAGAGCGCGCGCGAGAGAGCGAGAGAGCGAGAGAGCGAGAGAGAGAGAGAGAGAGAGAGAGAGAGAGAGAGAGAGAGAGAGAGCGAGTGAGAGAGAGATGGGCGATGAGGGAGAGAGGGAGAGACAGACAGACAGAATAGGTGACAGAATGTGAGTGTGTGAGCGCCTGCATCAGACAGTGAGAGAGATGTTGCTGAGGTGGAGATAGTTGAGAGTGTCGATCACCAACAATCTCTCCTGGTCCAGCCAGATCGTCGCAATGGGCAAAAAAGCACACCAAATGTCTCTATTTCCCCAGCAGGCTAAGGTAATTTGGAGTGTCCGCAAGGTCAACTTTCATTCATGTACCAGAGAAAGCATCCTATGTGGATGCATGTCACAGCATGGTTTGGCAACAGCTCTTCCTCAGACCACAAGAAACGACAGAGTCATGAACACAGCATAGTCCATCATGCAAACCAGCCTTCCATTCGTTGATTCCACCTCGACTTCCCGCTGCCTCGGGAAAGAAACTGACATAATCAAAGGCCCTTCTCACCCGCCAATTACACTCTCTTCTCCCTTCTTCTGAAGGGAAGATGTAAAAAAAGTTTGTATACATGCGTGAAAAGATTCAACAACAGCTTCTTCACCGCTGTTATTGGACACCTGAATAGGACACTGAAAAGCTTAAATCTAATTTTGATCTTGCTCTCTGTGCATCTTCTCTGTAGCTGTCACTATGTTCCGTTTCACTCATGCGCCTTGTTTGATATCACCTGTCTATACTGCATGCAGAAGAAAACTTTTCACTGTACCTGGGCACATGTGACAATGATGACTCAAATCAAGATAATAAAATGTGAGGCTGGATGAACACAGCAGGCCAAGCAGCATCTCAGGAGCACAAATGCTGACGTTTCGGCCCAAGACCCTTCATCAGAGATGCTGCTTGGCCTGCTGTGTTCATCCAGCCTCACATTTTATTATCTTGGATTCTCCAGCATCTGCAGTTCCCATTATCTCTGACTCAAATCAAATTGACTGTGTGCAAGAGAGAGGTGAGCATATGATTGTGCTCAAGAGTGCAAAGACAGTGCATGAAAGTGTGTGTGTGCGCACGACAGAATGTGTGTGCCAGTGACTGTGCTTGAGAGTGTGTGAAAGGGAGTGTTACAGCATGCATGAGGGAGTGAGTGTGTCTGTAAGTGTGAGTGAGCTTGACAGCAAGTGAATTTGCAAACCTAAGTGTGTGAGGGAGAGATTTGTGGTCGTGTGTGTGTACTTGAGAGTAAGAGCATTGGCAAAAGATCCTGCGACAGTGCATGCAAGTGTGCCACAGAATGTGTGCAAGACCGTGTACGACTGTGTGATAGTATGGAGTATGAATGAGTGAGAATGTGACAGAGTGTGTTCGTGAGAGACTGTGTTCCTGACTTTTTTTTGTGTGTGTGTATAGTGTTTGTGCATGAGGGACAGAATATGCATGTGCAACATAGTGTGACTGTGAACCTCTGAGATAAAGACCGCAAGAGCGAGAGCGAGAGAGAGAGCGAGAGAAGAGATGAGGAATGAGAAATCATGAGTGGTCAATACCTGGAGGAAATAAAGAACAACGTGTGTGTGTTAAGAGAAGCCGCTGGATGTAATATGGAGGCTATTGTTTTATTGATTGTACTAAATGAAAAGCAAGTGTCACCTCTCAGTGTCAGTGGACAGGAGATGCGCATTAGAGAAGGAGATATAGTCAGCCTTGTCAGAGACAGCAGACAAGTTGCAAATGCATAGAAACTGACATTAAAGCTTTCTTGTCAATGTGTAAAGAGGTGAGACAAATATGACGAGTCAATATTGTACCTTTGCACTCAGTAAAATCATAAAATCATGAATCAGAGAACCCTTACAGTGTGGAAACAGGTCCGTCAGCCCAACACGTCCACGCTGCCCCTCACAGCATCCCACCCAGACCCATCCACCTATAACTCACCTAACCGACACATCACTGAACACCTTGGGAAATTTAGCACGGCCAATCCACCAACCTTGCACATCTTTTGACTGTGGGAGCAAACTTGAGCACCCGGAGAAAACCCATGCAGGCACATGGAGAATGTGCAAACTCCACACAGAAAGTCACCAAAGGGTGGAATTGAGACAGTGGTGTTAACCAGAGCCACTGTGCTCTATATTATGCGAATTCAGCTGCAAGCATTTTTTTTTAAAGAAGGGAAACTTACCATCGTCACAGGATTAGAGTGGTTTCAATCTTCTATCAGCTTTGAGAACCTTATCCATATCTGCCTTCACAAGGGCAAGGTGTTGGTAACGGTGTGAGACCGGTTAGTATGCAGCAGCTCGCCGTGCAAAACATTAACGGCACTTTCAAGGCTTTTTACCGAGGGGCACAACAGAAAGACAAGAACATGAAAAAATCCTGAAATCTTTCTCCAATTTCAATCTCAAAGGGACCATCCGTTCCTCAAAAGTCATAACCAAACTGAACATGGGCCTCCTGCAGTGCCACAAATGATGCCACCCCAAAGTTGCACGAACAGCAACTCATTCCGCTTGGGAACCCTGCAGCACAATGGACATGGCTGACAGCTCTGTCAACCACGAATGCAAGGAATGCTCAGTTGAGGAAGAATGCAGACATTTCGGAATCCCTCCAGCAGAAGATGATATCATTAGAACAAATGGATCTGTCTGGACAGTCCTGTTTGTAGATTTTGGGAAGTAAGACTCTATTGTTTGTCATCAAGGATATGGTTGAGTGATCATATTCAGACTGAAGAGGCCAAGAATGTGAGGCTGGAGAATGGGTGCAGAGCCATGCCTCTCGGAATTCCTGTGCGTGTCTATGCTTGGCTTGGGCTACTACGGTTACCTTGTCGCAGTGTCCTCTGAGAGGCGTGATTCTCCACCCATAATGCAACCAACAAACAGATCCAATTGGACCCCCACACACAAACCCATACAGATCAAAACCGGAAATGACAGTACTCATGGTAACAGACTGGACAGTGTCAATTCCAGACAGAGTAGAATAACATCGTTTCATTGGAGGCTGTACTGATGATGTCACCGATCATGGTGACGAAACGTCTGAATGAGAAGAAGCCAGCTCGGCGAGCAAGTTCACAACCTCAATCAGAGAACTGGCTGTTTTGAACTACCTTGTTCAAGAGTTTCAGTTTTGATTTTGAATGTTAAATCTCGCTCCCACATAGGGATGGAGGATTACTGTTAACAGCTGCATTCTAACTAATTCATATCGAATCATTATTGTTTTGACCAGTCTTCGGGTCAGGCTCCCTCGGTGACTGAGTCTCCCAAATTGTTAAGTTCCCTCGTGAAAGACTCCCCTTCTTCACACACACAACTAGATCCACCTCAGTTGGTACGAATTAAGCTGATTAAAAAGGATCTTTGTCTTGTGGATACCTTCCTATGTTTCAGAAGGAGTCAAGATAACTCAGGGTGACACGGTGACTCAGTAGTTAGTAACGCTACCTCACAGCACCAGGGACCCGAGTTCCATTCCAGCCTCGGATGACTGTCTGTGTGGAGTTTGCACATTCTCCCTTTGTCTGTGTGGGTTTCTGCTGGGTGCTCTGGTTTCCTCCCACAGTCCAGAGATGTGCAGGTTGGGTGGATTGGCAATGCTGAATTACCCACAGTGCCCACGGATGTCTAGGTTAGGTACATTAGCCATGGGAAATGCAGGCTGACAGGGATAGAGTTGGGGAATGGGGATGGGTCTAGGTGGGATGCTCTTTGGAGGCTTGCTGTGGGCGTGTTGAACTGAGTGGCCTGTTTCCACACTGGGGATTCTGTAAAACTAGCTTCTCCTGAACTCGTGAGAGAGTGAGTTTATCAATTGCTAAATGCAAGAAGTCATAAGGCACCACAAATATGCACAAGTTAGAAACAAGAAATTTGCTCAAAAACCATAAAAGTTAAGAGGGATACGGATACTTCAGCCTTTGGATTGTTTGTGAAGAATAGAAAGTGGGATGTTGTGGCCACTAAGTTGGGCGATCCCCGTAATGTTGATATGAATTCAGCAGTTAATTTTGAGATTCTTGTTGAAATTCTTTTGACCTTGTTTCCCTTTTGACATTGCCCAGGTTTGCAGAGCTCAGAGCAAGAGATTTTCTTTTCTTCTTACCTGCAGCATAGGGCGATGAAACGGCTGTCCCAGAGCCGTGACCTCCCCAACTCCTGAGACCACACGAGCACATTCGCCCAGGAATACACACGGACTGAGACGAAAGAACTATCGGGATAACAATACTCAGCGTGGTACTGGAAAAGGCAGCATGTACAAACAGAAAACAGCTGTAAATAGTGTCAAGAGGTGAAATCAAGTGATAAAGCTAAATTCATGGCTCTTTGCTTGCGTGCTCATTGTATTCAGAACAAAATCAACAAATAAATAGCACATTTCTAGGTTGACGGGCATGATTTTATAGCTATGACAAAGACATGGTTACAAGGAGATCAACACTGGAGGTAAGTGCGCAGGGCTTTACGACATTCCAAAAAGACAGGCAGGAGGGAAAGTGACTGTAAGCGAAGAAATTAGTATGAGAGCAAGAAACGATCTTGGATCGGAAGATGTAGAATCCAATGTTATTTATTTGTTAATGGGAGGAGGACATCCCTAGCTACGCAGTCTTTATTGTCCATCCCTAATTGCCTCGGGGACAGTTCAAAGTCAATCATATTGCTGTGGGTCTGCAGTCACATATAGGCCAGATCATGTAAGGGTGGCAGTTTCCTTCCCTAAAGCACATCAGTGAACCAGCTGAGTTTTTCTGACATTTGGCAATGAATTCATGGTCATCATTATATTCTGAATTCATGATTTTCTTTTATATTGAATTCAAATTCCACCATCTGCTGTGCTGGAATTTGAACACAGGTCCCCAGAATGTTATCTCAGTCTCTGAATTAACAGTCCAGCAATAATACCACTAGGCCATTTCCTCCCCCATCGTGGAACAAGAAAGCCTGTAGCTGATTCCCACTTGGGAAAAACAGTGAACCAGGAGCTTCTTAAATGGGCGATCGCATCTCCTTACATTTTAAGACAGCCATGGATAATCAGGACCTTGTGGGAAGGGACGAAATTGGGGGAGGGAAAATTACATCAGTGTTAGGTAGGAGCTGAGCAGTATTAATTGGGAGGAGCTTTTATTGAACAAGTCAACATTTGATATGTGGGAGTTATTTAAAGACCTTCTCTTCAGTTCAGAACTGGCCTATTCCAGGGAAGGAGGAATGACATGGATGGCAATCTAAGGACGTACGGACATAAGAAATAAAACAGGAGTAGGCCATCTGTCTCTTCCAGCTCGTTCCGCTGATCTTTTTTGCAGACTCAGCTCCACTTACCCTCCCATTCACCATAACCCTCAATTCCTTTCCTGTTCAAAGATCTATCTGTTTTGGCTTTCAAAACATTCAACAAGGGAACCTCAACTGTTTCAGTGGGCAGAGAATTCCACAGATTCACAACCCTTTGGATGAAGAAGCTCATCCTCAACTCAATTTTATATCTGTTCACACTTATTTTGAGGCTGTGCCCCCGAGTTGGAATTTCGCCCATCAGTGGAAACAATTTCCGATCCATTTGTTTCATAATTTTAAAAGTTTCTGTTAGATCACCCCTCATTCTTCTAAATTCCAGTGACTGCAATCCTAGTCTACTCCATCTCTCCCCGTACAGCAACATTTTTAATTCTGGAATCAACCTCGTGAACCTCCTTTGCACCCCCTCCAGTGCAAGTACATCCTTTCTCAAATGAGGAGACTAAAACTGTACAAACTACTCCACACCAAGCCTCACCAGCACCCTATACAACTGTAGCATACCCTCCCGATTTTTAAACTGCATCACTCTCGCAATGAAGGACACTATTCCATTTGCTGTCTCAATTACCAGCCGCATCTGCAAACTACCTGATTCAGACACAAGGCTGCCCAGCTCACTCTGCGGAGCAGCATGCTACAATTTTTCACCATTTAAGCAAGACTCCATTTTTCCATAATTGCTACCAAAATGGATACCCTCACATCTACCATCATTGGACTCCATCTGCTAGACCCTTGTCCATTCACTTAAACTTTCTGCATCCTTCCGCAGATTTTCATTGTCCTCTTCAGACTTTACTCTCTCACTCATTTTAGTGGCATCTGTGAACATAGAAAAATACAGTGCAGAACAGGTCCTTCAGCCCTCCATGTTGCGCCAACCTGTGAACTAATCGAAGCCCGTTCCCTCACACTATCCCATCATCATCTATATGCTTATCCAAGGGCTGTTCAAATGCCCTGAATGTGGCCGAGTTAACTGCATTGGCAGGCAGGGCATTCCATGCCCTTACCACTCTCTGGGTAAAGAACCTGCCTCTGACATCTGTCTTCAATCCATCACCCCTCAATTTGTAGCTGAGCCCCCTCGTACAAGCCAACATCATCATCCTAGGAAAAAGACTCTCACCGTCCACCCTGACTCATCTTTCTCTGATCGTCTTGTATGTTTCTATTAAAGGCCCTCTTAGCCTTCTTCTCTCCAATGAGGACAGACTCGAGTCGCTCAGCCTTCTCTCATAAGACCTTCACTCCAGACCAGGCAACATCCTGGTAAATCTCCTCTGCTCCTTTTCCAATGCTTCCGAATTCGTCCCGCAATGGAGCGACCAGAACAGGTCGCACGAGCGTTTTGTGCAGTTGCAGCATGACATCACGGTTCTGGAACTCAATCCCTCTACCAATAAAGTCTAACACACCGTATGCCTTCTTCACAGCACTATCAACATGGGTGGCAACTTTCAGAGATCTATGCACATGGACGCCAAGGTCCCTCTGCACATCCGCACTACCAAGAATCTTTCCATTGGCCCAGTATTGTACCTTCCTATTATTCCTCCCAAAGCGAATCACCTCACATTGAACTCCATTTGCCACCTTTCCGCCCAATTTTGCACTTTATCCAAGTCTCCCTGCAACATGCGACATTCTTCCACATTGTCCACCACTCCACCGACTTTAGTGTCATTTGCAAACTTACTAACCCATCCACCTATGCCTGCGTCCAAGTCATTTATAAAAATGACAAACAGCAGTGGGCCAAAAACAGATCCTTGAGGCACACCACGAGTAACCGGACTCCAGGCTGAATATTTTCCATCAAACACCACTGGTTGCCTTTTTACCAAAAGCCAGTTTCTAATCCAAACTGCTAAATCTCCCTCAATCACATGGCTCCATATTTTCTCCAATAGCCTTCCATGTGGAACCTTATCAAAGGCTTTACTCAAGTCCATGTACACTACGTCAACTGGCCTTCTCTCATCCACATGCTTGGTCACCTCCTCAAAATCTCCATGAGGTTTGTGAGACACGACCTGCCCTTGACAAATCCATGTTGACTATCTCCAATCATATTGTTGCTTCCGAGATGATTATAAACCCTATCTCTTATAACCCTTTCCAAAACTTTTCCTGCAACAGACGTAAGGCTCACTGGCTGTAATTGCCTGGCTCATCTCTACTGCCCTTCTTGAACAAGGGCACAACATTTGCAATCCTCCAGTCCTCTGGTGTTAAACCTGCAGACAATGAGGACTCAAAGATCAAAGCCAAGGGCTCCGCCACCTCCTCCCGAGCTTTCCAGAGAATTCTCGGAAAAATCCTCTCAGGCCCAGGGGATTTATCTAGCTTCACACCTTCTAGAATTGATAACATCTCCTCCTTACTAACCTGAATCCTTTCAAGTCTAATAGCACGTATCTCAGTCGTCTCCTCGATGATATTCTCCTCTTCCTCAGTGAAAACAGATGAGAAATATTCATTTAGCACCTCTCCGATCTCTACCCGGTCCACACACAACTTCCCACTTCTGTCTTTGATTGGCCCTATTCCTACCCCAGTCATCCTTATATTCCTCACATACCTTGAGAAAACTTTACGGTTCTCCTCTATTCTACCTGCGAATGACTGCTCAGGACCCCTCCGTGCTCTTCTTAACTCTCTCTTTAAATCCTTTCTTGCTCATCTGTAATTCTCCATCGCATCAACTGATCCATCTCATCTCAGCATCACATAAACCTCGCTCTTCTGCTTATCACGAGATACAATTTCTTTCGTAAACCACGGTTCCCCTACCTTATCACTGACCCCTGCCTGACAGGGACGTACCTATCAAGGACACGCAATATCTGTTACTTAAACCAGCTCCCCATTTCGATTGTCCCCATCCCCTGCATTTTCCTACCCCATTCTTTGCCTCCTAAGCCTTGCCCAATTATAATTGCCTTCCCCCATCTGTAAGTCTTGCCCTGTGGCATGTTCCTCTCCCACTCCATCACTAAACTAAACGTAACCGAATTATGGTCACTCTCTCCAAAGTGCTCATCTACCACTAAATCAAACACCTGGCCTGGTTCACTGTCAAGTACCAGATCCAGTGTGGCCTCCCCTCTTGTCGGCCCTTCGACGTACCGTGTCGGGAAACGCTCCTGCGTGCATTGGACGAAAACTCATCCATCCGACGTACGAGAGTTACAGCATTTCCAGTCAATGTTTAGGAAGTTAAAGTCTCCCATAATGACCACCCTGTTCCTTTCACTCCTGCCCAGAATCGTTTTGCCAATCCTCTCCTTCAGATCCCTGGAACTTTGCAGAGGCCTATTAAAAAACTCCCAGCAGCGTGGCCTCTCCTCTCCTGTTTCTGACATCAGCCCATCCCACCTCAGTAGACCAGTCCTCCTCAAAAGTTTTTTCAGCCTCTGTTATACTGTCCTCGACAAACAAAGCCACACCTCCCCCTTTTTTTCCCACCTTACCTGATCTTACTCAAAGATCTGAACCCTGGAACCTGCAACATCCATTCCTGACCCTGCTCTATCCATGTCTCCGTAATGGCCACAACATCGAAGCCCCAGGTACCTATCCATGCTGCAAGCTCACCTCGCTTATTTCGGATACTCCTGGCAGTGAAGTAGACACACTTCAATTCAGCTTGCTGTTTGCCAGCACACTCCTGTGACACTGAGATCCTGTCCATGTCCTCTCTATTCTCTTTCTCCTGTGTACTGAAACTACACCACAGTTTCCCATCCCCTTGCTAAGCTAGTTTAAACCCACCCGAACAGCACTAGCTAATTTCCCGCCCAGGGTATTAGTGCCCCTCTGGTTCAAGTGGATACCGTCCTGTTTGTAGAGGTCCCACCTTCCCCAGAATGAGCCCCAATTGTCCATGTACCTGAAGCCCTCCCACCTGCAGCTTCCCTGCAGCCACGTGTTCAGCTGAAATCTCTCCCTGTTCTTTGCCTCGCTATCACTTGGCACGGGTAACAAACCAGAGATAACCACTCCGTTTGTTTGAGCTCTCAGCTTCCAGCGGAGCTCCCTGAAATCCTGCCTGACGTCCCTATCCCTCTTTCTATCTATGTCGTTGGTACCTATGTGGACCATGGCTTGGGGCTTGTCACCCTCTCCCTTCAGGACCCCAAAGACACTATCCGAGACAACACGGACCCTAGCACCTGGAGGCAACGCACCAATCGTGAGTCTCTTCGGTTCCAAACAAGCCTTCTATCTGTCCCTCGAACTATTCAGTCCCCAATGACTAACACTCTCCTCCTATACCCCCTTCCCTTCGTTGCAAGAGCGACAGACTCTGTGCCAGAGACCTGCACCCCAGTCAGTATTGAGGTAATGCCTCATCGTAAGGAGGTCAGAATTGACCGAGTGGCAGATATTTAGAGGGTCAGTACTGAGGCAGTGCACAACCGTCAGAGGGTCAGTACTTCAGGAGAACCCCATTATCAGAAGGTCAACACGAATGGAGAGTCACATCGTCAATGGTTCAATCCTGAGGAACACTTCATTATCATAGGGTCAGTCCTGAGGCAGTGCTTCATTGTCAGAGGGTCAGTATTAAGGTTTAGAATTGAGGGAGTGCTATCTGATTATGTCACTCTGACAATGAGGCACTGCCTCAGGAATGAGCCTCTGACAATGAGGCACTTTCTCACTTCTGAATCTCTGACAAGGAAGCATTCCCTCAGTATGGACCCGATGTCAATGAGGCACTCGCTGAGTACTGACCCTCTGACAAAGTTCCAATAGCTTACTACTGACCTTCTAATCATGTGCCCCCTACCCCATTTCTAAATCTGTTACATTGAGGGCACTGCCTCAGAACTGACACACTGGCTATGAGGCAGTCCGTAAAGACTGACCCGCTGATCATGAGGCTGTCCCTCAGTTAATGACCCTCTAAATATGAGGCACTCCCGTAATTCTGACCGTCAGGAGCTAACTCAATGTTGACTCACTGATATAGAGGCACTGCCTCAGAATTGACATGCTGACGATGGGGCACTTGCTCAGGACAGACCCTCTGATAGAGCTGCAGGTTTGATATTAGAGCAGTGATGCACCGCGAGCAGGTCAGTATTAAGGGAGTGCCACACAGTCAGTGGACCAATATTAGGGGAGTGCCACACTGTCAGAGGATCACTCTTAATGGAGTGCTGCACTTGTGGTGAGTGAGTACTGAGGCAGTGCAGCACTGCAAAGGGTCAGTAATGAGAGAAAGCTCCATTTTCAGAGGGTTAGCACAGAGGAAGTGCTTAATCAGAGTTATTTCAGAGAGAGTGCTGTATTGTCAGAGTTTCGCACTGAGGGAGTATCACACAATCAGAGGTCCAATATTAAGGAAACAGTGCACTGTTGGAGTGTTGATATAAAGGGAGGGCTGCACTGTCAGAGGGTTAATGATGTGGGAGTGCTGAAATATCACAGAATCAGTCCTGAGAAGTGCTGCACATTCAGAGAGTTAGTGCTGAGGGAGTGGTCTAATGTGAAAAGATTGATATCAAGGGGCACTGCCGAAGGATCAGTAGTGCAATACTGTCAGAAAAACAATATTGAGGGAGTTCTGCTGTGTCAGTGGGTCAATATTACAGGATTGCTACACGATCCACGTATCAATGTCAGACGGTCAGTCCTGAGGGAGTGCTGCACTGTTGGAGGGCCAATATTGAGTGTGTGCGACACTCAAGAGGATCATTTTGTTGGACTTGTGCACTGTCAGAAGTTCAATTGTAAGCAAGTGCCACACTGGTTAATATTATGGGAGTGCTGCACTGTCAGACGGTTAAAGATGAGGGAAAGCTCATCATCTGACAGGGCATCACTCCCTTCAGACGAACCCTCAGGCGGTGCAGCACTCCAACAAGTTAGTTTCAGGGGCATGTTGTCCCATCAAATTGACCCTCTGAGACAGGAGCATGCACTAAATATCGATCCTCTCACAATGCTGCACTGCCTTAATATCGGCCCTCTGGCAGGGCGGCTCCCTTTCAGTACACACCTTCCAACAGCACAGCACTCTCCCATCATTGACCCTCTGACAGTGCAGTACTCTCTTAATACTCAATGTGTCACACTGCTCGACACTGTTGGAAGGTCAATACTAAGAGTGTGCTGCACTGTTAGACAGTCAATGATGAGCTCGTGATGCATGTGCGACATTCCCTCAATTCTTATCCCATTACAATGAGGCACGGCATTAGTATGGCCCTCTGACAAAGTAGCACAGCTTTAGAACTGACCCACTGATCATGAAGCTTTCCCTCAGTACTGGACCTCAGAGTGCTCCTCAGCCACAACACTGACTCTCTAATCCTGCAGTACTGTCTCAATTCTGACCTCAGTCCCGACACTGTTACATTGACATTGCAGTTCTTCCTTACCATGGACACTCTGGCCATGGGACAACACTGTTGGCCCTGTTGCAGTGCAGAATTCACTGACACTCACCCTCTCCCATAGCTTCAATACTGAACGTCTGACAGGACTGCGGGCAGCTGACTCTGACAGTGCAGCATTCTCTCAGTATCGACCCTCTGACAGTAATTAGGGGACTGCTGCATTGTCAGAGAGTCAGGACTGAGGAAGAGCTGCACTATCAGAGGGCAAATATTAATGGAGTTGTGCACTGTCACAAATTCAATATTAACAGAGGGCTGCACTGTCAGAGAATCAATGATGACGGGGCAGTGCGTTGTGAAAAGACCTGTAATAAAAGGCATGCGGCCTGTCAGAGGGACTAAACCGAGAGCTTCACTGTGAGAGGGCCAACATTAGTAAATGCTCCAGTCTCAGAGGGTCAATGTGATGGGAGAACATCTCTCTGACATTATCTTGTTGGCGGGTCAGCGCTGACGTAGTGCTGCACCGTCCGAGGGGTCGGAGAAAGGGAGTGATGCACGACCAGGTCATCAGGGAGTGCTGAAGTGAGGGGGTCGTCAGCGATAAGTGGGTGAGCTCTGAGGGAGTGCAGCACAGTGTGGGGTCAGCACTGCGGGAGTGCTGTTCTGAGGGGTATCAGGACTGAAGGGGGTCAGCACTGAAGCAGGTCAGCGTTGAGGGAGTGCTGCACTGAGGGGTTCAGAATAAAGGGTATGCTACACTGAATGGGTCAGAAATGAGAGGGGGGTCAGCACTGAGGGAGAGCGGCACTTTAAGATGTTCAATATTACTGTGTCCTGCACTGTGAAAGGGTCAGTAAGAAGGCAGCACTGCAGTATCAGAGAGGCAATGATGAGTGTGTGCTGCACTGCTGAAGGGTTAAATTTGAAGTGGTGTCCCACGGCCAGAGTGTCAATGGTAAGGGAGCATGGCATTCTCAGAGTGTTATTGCTGAGAGAATACCAGTATGACGGAGGGTTAATACTGTGGCAGAGATGCACCGTCAGAGAATCAGTCATCAGAGAGTAGGCAGTGTTGGAGGGTCAGTCCTGAGGGAGTGTTTCACAATCAGAGCATCAGTTGTCTGGCAGTGCTGGAAAAGCTCAGCAGGTCTGGCAGCATCTGTGGAGGCAAAAACAGAGATAACATTTCGGGTCCAGTGACCCTTCCTCAGGACTGTTCTGAGGAAGATCCCCAGTTCTGAGGAAGGGTCAATGGACTCGAAACGTTGAATCTGTTTTCTCCTGCACAGATGCTGCCAGGCCTGCTGAGATTTTCCGGCAACTTTCTTTTTGTTCCCGACTTACAGCATCTGCAGTTCTTTTGTTTTTTATGTCTGGCAGTGCTTGTTTGCTTGTGACCTTCTGAAAGCACAGCACACCCATAATCTTGGCCCTGTGACAGTCCAGCACTCCCTCAGTACTGATCCTCCAACAATGGAGCATTCCTTCAATACTGACCAGCAGCGCAGCACTTTATTTCTGAGAGTAGTCTGAAAGAAACTACCTTTGCTTACCGAGAGAGACAGGGAGAGCAAGTGCGTATTCTGCAGGTGACTCAGGATGTATTGTAACCTTAACAAGTCAAACAGTATTTCAGATTAGTTTGTAATTAAAGATTATTCTAACTGTCTTCCTGGAAAAGTACAGTCCCTACAACATGGGGCTGATACTAATACACTCACTCAGAAGTGACCCTCCAGCAAAGCAGCCCTGCCTCAGAACTGACCCTGTGACAATGAGCTACTCCATCAGCAGTGAATCTGTAATCACGTGGCACTCCCTCAATTCTGAAAACATTACACTGAGGCACTCCTACAAAGGCCTCTGCGTTTTAGGGATTATTTACAGTCATCCCTGTGTTTTACAGGTTATTGAAAGGGGTCACTGTTTTCAGGTTTATTTTCACCCTCCAATCTTGCAGCACTCCCTCAATTCAGGCGTGTAGCAGTAATGTCTCCAGACTGAATCTCGAAAAGTGTTGCAAACCCTCAATTCTGATCTGCTCAAAATGAGCCACTGACTGAGTATTGGCCTTCTGACAAAAAGTCACTTATTCAGAACTGGCCTTCTGACAATGTGACACTCGTCCACATCTGACCCTCCAGCAATGAGGTACTGCCTCAGAACTGATCCGCCGACAGTAAAGCACTGCCCCCTCAGTTCTGACCCTCTGACAGAGCTGCAATACTTCAGGACTGAACTTCTAATCATCTTGTACTCCATCAACTCTGAATCCAATGCACTGAGCTACTGACTCAGTATTTACAGTCTGCTCCTAATACACCCTCAGAATTGACCCTAAGGCAATGTGACCCTGCCTCAGAACTAACTCTGTGACAATGAGGCACTTACTCAGCGCTGAATCTCGAATTGTGTAGCACTCTCTCAGTTTTTAGGCACTCCTTCCAGACTGGCACACTCTCAAGGCTGATCCTGCAGCAATGACGAATTGCCTTACAACACAGCCACCAACAACAAGGCCCTCTTTAGGACAGTGTCTGATAACGAGGAACTCACTTGGTTCTGAGCCTCTGACAATGAAGCACTTGCTCAAGTCTGACCACATTAAAATGAGGCACCCTCAAACTGATCTGAAACACCTCAGTTTCGACCTTCTGATGGCTCTGAAATGCCTCAGTTTATATCCTCTGACCGGTCTTTTAATTCTGACACAATTACAGTGAAGGTCAGCCTCCGTGCTGACACTCAGAGTACATCACTCCCTCTGACAGTGTTGCACACCCTGAGCATCACTGACAGTTTCAGCGTTCCCTTAATATGGACCAACTCACAATGCAGCACTCCCCTGACATTATTATTTACATTGACGATCTGACAGTACAGCCCACCTCAGTGCTGACCCTCCGACAGCGCAGCATTCCCTCATTACTCACCCTCTGATACTGTAGCCCACCTTTGGTAATGACACTCTGACAGTGTCACACTCCCTTACTATCGGCCCTTAACAGTGCAGCACTCCCTCAATGATGACACCGTAACGATGCAGGATTCCCTCAGTCCTGGCTCTGCAACAGTCAAGCATTCAATCAACACTGACCCTCTGTTAGTGCAGCACACCCCTAATATTGATCCTGTGACAGTGCAGCACTCCCTTAATATTGGCCTTCCGACAGAGTGGCACTTTCTTCACGAAGACACTCTGACAATACAGTTTTCCCTCATTGCTGATCCTCTGGCAGTGCAGCATTCTGTCATCATTGGCACCTTGCCAGTGGAGCTACATGCTTCTTATTGACCCTCCACAGTGCAGCACTGCCTCTCTACTGACTCTACAACATTAATATTGATCCCCGAACGGGAGGTTCTCTTTCATACCCACCCCCACAAAGAGAAGCCCTCCCTCATCTTTCACCCTCTGACAGTGCAGCACTCCCTTAATATTAACCCGCTGCCGGTGTGGCACTCCGTTACAGTGCCGAACTCCAACAAAGTGATCATCTGAGTGTCGCACACACACTCAATATTGACCCTCCAACAGCGTAGCCCTCCCTCAGAACTGACCGTCTGACATCCATACACTGATAGTGTCGCAATTCTGTAATATCGACCCCCACCGACGCAGCAGAACTCTCTCAATATTGGCCTTCGGACAGTACTGCGCTACTGATCCTTCGGCGGTGCCTCTTGATATCAATCCTCTGACATTATAGCACTCCCTCAGTACTAACTCTCTGAACGTGCAGCATTCTCTCAGGTCTGATTCTGCGCTATTTCAGCACTCCCACGTCATCAACCCTCTGACAGTGCAGCACTCCCTTTATATTATATTATATTTATCAACCCTCCAACAGTGCACTATTTCCTTAATATTGGACCTCTGATTGGACAAGCTGACAGCATCTCATGTTCTTTATCGACAGAGAGTCAGTTCTGTGGTAGAACCTCATTGTAATGGGTCAGAGTGGGTCTAATCAGTCCAACCCCAAACCTAACCGCGGCTTCAGGCCTAAGCCTAGCCTCAGGCCTAACACTCACCCTCAACCTAAGCAGAAGCCTCAGCCCCAAACCTAAATGTGGTCTGAGCTCTAACCCTAACCATAGACTCAGCCCGAAGCCTAACCTCAGCCTTAACCCAAAACCTCTCCCGAGCCCTACCCCGAACTCCAAACTTAACCTCATTAGTCACCCTAACACAAGTCTCATCCCTCACCCTAACTCTACCCTCATCCAAAACCTCGTCCAATCCTCACACCTAACCCCTAGCCTTGGTCCTAACCCAAACCCTAACCCTCGCCACCCTCTCACGCTAACCCTCATTGTTAATTAGTGAGTACTGAGGTATAGCAGCACTGTCAGAGCATCAGAATAGTGGGAGTGAACTATTGTCAGACTGTCGATACTGAGGCAGTGTCTCATTATAGAAGGGTCAGAATTGAAGCAGTGCCACACTAACAGAGACTCAGTACTGAGGTACTGCAACAGCGTCATAGAATCTGAACTGTGGGCGTGCATTATTGTCAGAGGGTCATGATCTGAGGCAGTGTCTCCTTGTGAGAGGGTCAGGACTGACAGAGAGCCTTCCTTGCCTGACAGTCAGTACTGAGGCACTGCTTCTTTGTCAGGGGGTCTGGAGGGATAGTGTCTCATTGTTGGTCAGCCCAGTGTGAGGCAGTAGCTCATTGGTGGAGGGTCAGTCCTCAGGGTGGGCGGATGATGTGGAGGTGCTGGTGTTAGACTTGGGCGGACAAGGCTGAGTATTGACACTCTGCTACAAATGCACTCTCTAGTTCTGACCCTCTGATAAAGGCAAACTCCCTAATTGCTGACACTCTGCCAAGTAGGCACTGGCTCAAACAGACCCTCTGACAATAGGCCACTGACCCTCTGATCGAGCTGCAGTACCTCAGTGAGGCAGTGGCACTCCTTGAATTCTGATCCCATTACAATCAGGCACTGCGTCAGTACTGACGCTCTGCCAAAGAGGTACTGCCTGAAAACTGATCCAATGACAATGAGGCACTCCATCAGGACTTACCTCTGACAGTGCTAGATTACCTCTGTACTGACCTTCTAAAATGGGTGGCACTCCTTCAATTCTGACCCCCTTACAACATAGCCCTGCTGCAGTGCCGACCCTCTGACAACAATGCATTCTCTGAAGCCTGATCCCCTCAAGATGAGGTCATACTTCAGTATTAACACTGACAAAGAGTCACTTCCTCTATATTGACCCTCTCATCGTGCGGCACACCCTCAGTTCTGATCTTACGACAATGGGGCACTTTTGACCAGCTGACAATGGTGCTCTCCCTCAGTTCTGACACCTCCACAGTTCTGCACTACCTCTGTACTGACTCTCAGTACTGACCCTATTCTGATCCATTACAATGAGGCGCTGCCTCACTTGTGGCTGGAGAACAATGATGCACTCCATCGATTCTGCGCCGCACACAGTGCTGTAATACTTCCGTACTGCCCTGTAATTGTGTGGCACTCCCTTAATTTTGACCCCCTTACACTGAGGCTGTGCCTCAGTATTCACCTCTGAAAATAATGCACTCCTACAGATCTGGCCCTCTGATGCTCCTGCAATAACTTGGTTTTTATCGGCTCGTCACGTGGTTAGCTTCAATGCTGATGCCATTACACGGAGGCAGTTTCTCAGAACTGACCTTCTAACAATGGCACTCCCTTCGGACTGTCAGATACAGCCACACTACCTCCGTTTTGACCCTCTCATCACGTGGCAGTCCCTCAATTCTGAACTCCTCACAATCAGTCGCTAACTCAGTACTGACCCTCTGACAAAGAGGCACTCCCTTAGGGCTGACCTTGCACCAATCAGATACTGCCTCACACCAAACCCTCTCGAATAATGAGGCACTGCTTCAGTACAGACCCTCTGACAAAGACGCACTGCCTCAGAACTGACTCTCCAGCTCTGGCGACCGGCCACAAAACGGACCTGCTGACAATGAGGCACTTCCTACCATCTCCAATCATGTGGCAGATCTCTAATCCTGTGGCCCTCTCTCAGTTCTGTCGCCATTGCATTGAGGCATTCCCTCTTCGTTGATCCTCTGAACTCCCTCAAGACTGACCATCCACCGTTGATGCACTACCTCAGATCTGGCCCACCGACAGTCCTACGATCTGTCACCATTCCATGTAGCATTCCAGCAATTCTGACCCCATTTCAATGAGACGCTGTTTCAGATGGTCACTCTGAAAACGAAGCGCATTCTCAGGACTAAATCTCTGAAACTAAAGCACTTCCTCAGTACTAACTCTCTGACAGGCAAGTATTGGGGGTTAGGTTAGGGCTGAGATTAGACTTGGAGCTTAGGCGAGGGTTGGGGTTGAGGCTAAGCGTTAATTGGGGCTGTGTGTTACGGTTCATTTTAGGGCTGAGGCCATAGCTAGTGGTAGGACTGAGGCTCACTTTAGGGCTGAGACTAGATGTTCGGCCTGAGGATCAGCATTAGGGCTGAGGGTAGGGAGGGTTTACGCTGAGGATAGGGTTAGGGTTAGGGTTAGGGTTAATGCTGAGGTGAGGGTTAGCCTGAGGCGAGCGTTTGTATGGGTTTAGGGCTGAGGCTGGGTTTAGAGTCAGGGTTCGGGCAAAGAGACGCTGCCTCAGAACTGACCTGCTGACAATTAGCCAGTACCTTAGGTACTGATGAGCTAATAAAAAGGCCCGCTCTCAGCACTGACACTGCAGCAATGAAGTCTTGCCTCACAACTAACTCACAAAGGGCTCATAATTGAGCAAGTGCCGAATGATGAAAGGGTGCGGACTGAGGTGTTGCACAACTGTCAGAGGGTCAGAACTGAGGTATTGCATCATTATCAGATGGTCAATACTGCAGCAGTGGCCCACTGTAATAGGGTCAGAAAGGTCATACTGAGGTCTTGCAAGATAGGGTCAGAACTGTTGGAGTGATTCATTATCAGAGGGTGGGCACTGAGGCATTGAAGCATTGACAGAGGGTCAACACACTGTCTGTATTGAACATGTGGCAATAATGTTCTGACTCCATAACATCAAGGCACTGCCTCAAAACTGACCCTTAATCCTGACCCTCGCACAGTGCTGCATTGCCTCAGTCGTGATGCTGCATTCGTGTGGTACTAGCAGTTCCAACCCCATGAATAGGATGGGCTGAAGGGTAACATTTCTTGATATTTGAGAAATGGTTGACTTTGAATGAGTCCTGTCAGCATTCCTGTTTTACAGTTAATTTTATTTCTGTAACTGGTTTCTTTCTTTGCCAAGTCGTTTGTTACACCGGAGCAGAGGGAGCATTTTGTTCCTCGGCACTGGACGTCATCTCGGAATGAGACCGCGAACGGTGCCAGGAACAACCTCAGCCTCCAGGCCAGCCATTGATCGAGGGGTCCCTCACGGCCACAAGAACATGAGGCTTCTTCTTTTTTACTCTCTACTTGTTATTCTTTTTAATTACTCTTTCTCCATCTTTTATTTCCTCAATAAATGTTCATCTTTCAGAAAATTGGCAAGCATTCCTTTAACTGCACTTGATAGAATCACAAAAGAACCACTTCGATGCACGCTGTCATCAAAAACACACCATTATTTTGAGGCACTGCCTCAGCATTGATCCTCTGACAATATCGCACTCCCACAGATTTGACCCTTTGACAACGAAGCAAGGCCTCGGTATTGAAGCTCTGACAATGCTTCAATCCCTCAGTTCTGACCATCTGACAAGGAGGCACCTTTATTTCTGACCCTCTCACAGTAGCAATATCTCAGGACTGACCTTCTATTTGTATGGCATTGCCTCACCTTAGAATGAGGTGCTGCCTCAGTCTTGACCTCCTGACAATAATGCACTCCCACAGTTCGGACCCACTCATATTGCTGCATTTCCTCAACACTGACACTAAAAATGTGTGGCAGATCTTTAGTGCTGATCCTTTTACAAGGAAGCATTGTCTCAGTACTGACCATCTGACAATGATGAACTCTCACAGGGGTCAGGACTGAACCCCTGTCAATGAGGCACTTCTTCAGTGCCCGCACTCATTATTCGCCTTCTGACAAAGCTTCAATACCTCAGTACTGACCCTCTCACAGGGCCGATCTTCTGTCAAATCTAGAGAATTAATACAGAGGAGGTGTCTCTTATTAGAGGGTCTGCCTGAACTCTTGGTTGAAGTGTTCAATAAATTGCTACAACCTGAAAGAAGTAATTCTTCCCTGAATTAATAGGCAACCAATTTGAAAATGTGGCCTCTGGTCGTAAAATCTTTCACAAATGGGAGTAATCTCTACGGATATACACTAACAAGCCTCTTAAGAATCTTAAATGTCGAAAAAATAAGTTTTTTTTCAATCTTATAAACTCCAATGAATGTAGCCCAACTTTCCTAAGCATAGCAATCCCCTCTGCCATTTCCGAAATCAACCCAGTCAACATGAGGTGTTCGGCCTCCGCAGCACTCGCTCTGTGGCCGTACATGACTTCTAAGTTACCATCCTGCTACTACGATTCTACTTCTATTTACGATGCAGTCCTCCGTCCATCCGAACATACCACCCTTGAACACACGGGCTCTTTTCTTTTGAGACACCTTATGAGCTGTACCTTATCAAATGCTTTGTTGAAATCTCAATGTACTACATCAACTGGTGGTCCTTCGTCAGTAATGTTTGTTTCCTTCTCAAAGCACTGTAGCAAGTTTGTCAAGTATTATTTCCCCTTTATGAAAGCATGTTAACTCTGTAGGATGTTATAGCACACTCAGTACCCTGTTATTTCATCTTTCATTGCCGGCATGAACATCTACCCAGGTTGACCTAAATTGGCAACACTTGCTTACTATTTTGTCCAAGTATCTTTGTAATAATGGTGTTATGTTCACAATCTTTCAATCCTCTGAGAATTTTCCACAATCTAAGGATTCTTGGAAGATTATCATCAGTGCCTCCATTGTATCTGTAGCTGCGTTGTTCAACATGAGAGGATACAACTCATCATACCCCTTGGATATTTTCTGTACTGATTGGAGTTATGTTTGGAATTCTGTGCAGTGACATTCACTTTTAACAGTTTGCTAAATACTACCAGGAACAGAAATTGTGATCCAGCTGCAACTAAACTAAAGCTTTCAGCACACAAGGAAGTGTTTCAATTCAATATGAACCTCTTAACTCCTGAAAAGGGCAACACGATTTGCCTCAGTCCATAAATGTTCTTTCTCCAACATCCTGAGATGCATTATCCGTATTTCTTCAAATTTACCACAGAATCTGTTTCAATCACCCTTTCAGCAATACGCAGAACAACAAATCGGCATTTTTAGTCCCCCTGTAGCCTCCGTTGCACACGTGCATTGTTAGATGATTATTTATTTGTGTGCCTGCTTTTTTGCTCGAATGGATAAAGGTAAATTTCTGTTCTTTTGTCATCAGAACTCTTGCCTCCTCACTCTCATCTTCCTTGTTTTATCCTGTGCTGGAATATTTAATTTGTTGACATATCTGAAATATGTTGTTGAATGGATCGGGTTTTGTAACATTGCATTCCCCATAGACCATCTACCGATATTGTTGCTTGTTCTAACAGTTATTATCTCGCAGAGTGGAAAATGCAGTTTGAAAGCAATGGAACGTTATCGATGAAGAAGTTGATGCATAAATTGCTGCGATCTTCTAAACTACAAACTCACCTTCAATTCTTTCTCGGTCAGAGCATTATGCCGGCGCAAATGAATCGTGTTCTCAATGGGACTTCCAAAACCATGGAATTGAATTTGCATGTTGATTTCTTCTTCCCTCTTCAGAAATGCAAAGTAGTATCGTGATGAAGCTTCCAAGGCGATGATTGTGTCCTTCAATGAACGGAAAAGTGACTTTTAGATTCATGGAAATATTTCACTACTTCTATCGACATGAAATGCAAACATTCTCCCTGCATATGACCCAGTCTCATTTTATCGTATCTTTCTGATTTTACACGCCATGGGATAATCATTGCAGTGTCACAGAAATGTTGATCATGGAAATTTATCACTGTTTTCATAAATAATGGCAAATTTTCAACATCTTGCAATTGTATGAAGGCTCAGTCTCATCACACCTCGCCTGCTGCACAAAGACATTCTTACACTGCTTTGAATGTTAGGGCTGAAACAAAACACAATCATGACACAAATGCATCAACACACTACTTTCAATAGGATCTGATATCCTTGCCAGGCACTGGAGGGGTTGCGGAGACTGGTGAGTGGACAAAGTCGTTCCTCTGTTCAAGCAGGAAAACAGGGACTTTCCAGGAAACTACAGACTGGTGAGTGTCTCATGTCTCAAAAGTATGGGCTAATAAGGGACAGCCAGCATGGCATTATGCGGGGCAGGTTATGTCTTACCAAGTCAGTTGAAGTTTTCACGGAGGTGACAAGGGTGATCAATTCGGGTAGAACAGTTGATAACATATACATGGATTTTACGAAGGTTTTCAACAAGGTTCCTCATGGTATGCTCATCCAGAAGATTAGGATCCATGAGATCCATGGTGACTTGGCCTGCCCATATAAGGCAGACGGTAGCGGTGGAAGGCTAACAAAGATAACACAGTATAGGGCTGGAGGAACACAGCAGGCCAGGCAGCATCAACAATGTCAGCTTTCCTGTTCCTCTGATGCTGCCTGACCTGCTGCGTTCCTCCAGCTCCACACTTGGTTAACTCTGATTACAGCATCGACAGTTCTTGCCGTCTCAGTGGTGGAAAGCTGTTTTTCTGGCTGCAGCTCAGTGACGAGTGGTGTTCCGCATCGATGTGACTTCTGCTGTTTGTGATATATGTAAATGACTTGGTGGCAAATGTAGACGGGGGATTAGTAAGTTTGCAGATGATATAAGGACCAATGGACTTGTGGGCAGCATGGAAGGTTGTCAAAGGACACAGCAAGATACAGACCAATTGCAAACTCGAGCGGAGAAATGGCCGATGGAATTTAATCTGGGCAGGCATGAGGTGTTGCATTTTAGGAGACCAAGTGTTAAGGAAAGGGATACACAGTTAATGGCAGGACCCCAAACAGCAGTGAAGTCCAGAGGGATCTTGGGGTCCGAGACCATAACTCCCTGACAGTAGCCACACAAGTAGATAGGGTGGTCAAGAAGGCATATCGCATGCTTGCCTTTATTCATAGGGGAACTCAGTGCAAGAGTCAGGATGTCACATTGCAGCTTTGCAAGACTTTGTTGAGACCACACAGAGTATTGCATTCAATTCTGGCCGCCACATTACACTAAGGATGTGCAGGCTGTGGACAGGGTGCAGAAGAGATTTACCAGCATGCTGACTGGAATAGAGGGTATGAATGAGAAGGAGGAGCTGGAAAAACTCTTCGTTTTCTCTGGGGCAGTCGAAGCTGAGGGCGGGCTTGATAGAAGTCTATAAAATTTGGAGATACATAAATACAGCTAACGGTCAGAAAATTTCTCCCCCGGAGTTGAAGTGTCCACTATTAGGGGGCATGCATTTAAGCTGAGGGGGGGTGGGGGGGAAGTTCAAAAGAGATGTGAGGGGCAAATATTTCACACTGAGCATGTTAAAAGTGTGGAATACATTGCCCGGGGTGGTAGTGGATGCAGATACGATGAAAGCATTTAAAAGGGTCTTTTAGTTAAGTGCACGAATATGCAAGGAATGGAGAACTATGGATCAAGGACAGGCAGAAGAGATTATTTCATTTCTTGTCATGTTTGGCCCAACACGGTGGGCCAAAGGGCACATTCCTGTTGCTGTAGTGTTCCAAGTTTTATGCTCACTTGTATCATGATTACAAAAAGTAGGATTGGGAAGAATATTTGAGAAGCGTTTGAGAACATTATTTCATGTAAGGACAAACGGGATAAGGATTAGGTGACACAGCACAATCAGATTTTGGAGCCCATGATGAATCATACGGACCTCACAAGCACCAATGATCAGAGGGATCTCAGGATCTTGATGTGTATGCCTGTTGATCCCCCAATGTAATGGACGAGGTCGTTGAAGTGGTTTGCAAGGCACATTGGATACTTGTCTTTATTAGGCTTAATATTAAGTGACAGAGTTTCAGAATAGGTAGGGTATGTACAAAATGTTGGTTAGACCCAACAGTGAAGTCAACGATGAGAAAATACAGTGAGACTTGGACAACGATCAGGCTTGGCCTGATAAAGGATGTTACATTTGCACCATACAAGTGCTAAGCAGCAATCAGCTCCAGCAAGAGAGAATACGACCATATCAAAAAAATTCCATGTCCTTACACTCACATCATCCTTACATTTATTTTTTTTTTAAATGTGCAAGTGCTATCCAAGCCATGCAAGGCTACGGGCCAGGTGTTGGAAATCAAGTTAGAACAATTCAGTGCTTGTCCTTGACTGTCACAGAATCCATGAGCTTAAGAATGTATTTCTCCTGTATTGTAGACTACTGAGGTGCTTGGCTATCCACTAAACCAAGGTTAACACTGATCTAAAACTAAACTGGGTCAGTTATATAACCAGCAATAGCCAGGCCCATGGTACAAACCACCCTGCTGTGGGACAGGGTCAGGCAAATCCAAGTGAGCGAGCGTGGTTGGAGACTCATTCATTGGGGGCATAGATTCTGTCGCCACATTTGAGACACCAGGGCTGTGTGTTGCTTCCCTGGTGCCAAGGTCAAGAACATCTCTGAGTGGTTGCAACAAATTCTTAAGGTGGAGGGTGAGCAGCCAAAGGCCACCGTGCACGTTGGTACCAATGACATAGGCAGAAAGAGGGAAGACATTCTGCGGACTATGGACAAGGAGTTAGCAAAGAGGCTGAAAGGCAGGACCCAAAGGGTAATAAATTTATGGGTTGCCACGAGTGCCACATGTTAGAGAGTTGTCATAGAAAGATAGGTGAGATGAATGCATGGTGAAGGAGCTGGCACAGGGGGCAGGGTTTCCGGCTCATGGATAATTGGGACCGTTTCTGAGCAAGGGGTGACCTGTGCAAGAGCGATGGGAGGCAAGACGCTGTGAGCGGGACAGGACAGAGGGGACAAGTCCTTGTGAGCGGGTTACGACAGAGGGGACAAGTGCCTGTGAGCAGATCAGGAAGGAGGGGCAAGTCGTAGTCGGCGGGACTGGGCTGCAGGGGGCCAGCCGCAGCGAGCGCGACAGGACTGCAGGGGGCAAGTCGCTGCGAGCGGGTCAGGGCTGCGGGGGGCCAAGTCGCTGTGAGCGCGACAGGACTGCAGGGGGCAAATCGCTGTGAGCGGAACAGGGCTGTGGGGGCCAGTCCCTGTGAGCGGGTCAGGACTGAGGGGGCAAGTCCCCGTGAGCAGGACAGGGCTGCGGGGGCCGGTACCTGTGAGCCGGTCAGGACTAAAGGGGCACATCGCTGTCAGCGGGACAGGGCTGCGGGGGCAAATCGCTGTCAGCGGGACAGGGCTGCGGGGGCCAGTACCTGTAAGCCAGTCAGGACTGAGGGGGAAAATCGGTCAGCGGGACAGGGCTGCAGGGGCAAATTGCTGTCAGCGGGACAGGGCTGCGGGGGCCAGTACCTGTGAGCCGGTCAGGACTAAGGGGGCACATGGCTGTGGGGGCCAGTACCTGTGAGCCGGTCAGGACTGAGGGGGCAAATCGCTGTCAGCGGGACAGGGCTGTGGGGGCCGGTACCTGTGAGCCGGTCAGGACTGAGGGGGCAAATCGATGTCAGCGGGACAGGGCTGCGGGGGCCGGTACCTGTGAGCCGGTCAGGACTGAGGGGGCAAATCGCTGTCAGCAGGACAGGGCTGCAGGGGCAAATCGCTGTCAGCGGGGGCAAGTCGCTGTGAGCGGGTCAGGGGCGCGGGGCCCAGTCCCTGTGAGTGGGACAGGACTGAGGGGGCAAGTCGCTGTCAGCGGGGCAGGGCTGTGAGGGCCAGTCCCCGTGAGCGGGTCAGGACTGAGGGGGCAAGTCCCCGTGAGCAGGACAGGGCTGCGGGGGCAGGTCCCTGTCAGCGGGTCAGGGCAGCGGGGGCCAGTCCCTGTGAGTGCGACAGGACTGCAGGGGGCAAATCGCCGTGAGCGGGACAGGGCTGTGAGGGCCAGTCCCCGTGAGCGGGTCAGGACTGAGGGGGCAAGTCCCCGTGAGCAGGACAGGGCTGCGGGGGCCAGTCCCTGTCAGCGGGACAGGGCTGCGTGGGCCGGTACCTGTGAGCCGGTCAGGACTGAGGGGGCACATCGCTGTCACCGGGACAGGGCTGCTGGGGCAAATCGCTGTCAGCGGGACCGGGCTGCGGGGGCCAGTCCCTGTGAGCCGGTCAGGACTGAGGGGGCAAGTCGCTGTGAGCGGGTCAGGGCTGCGGGGGCAAATCGCCGTCAGCGGGTCAGAGCTGCGGGGGCAAGTCCCCGTCAGCGGGTCAGGGCTGCTGGGGACAGTCCCCGTCAGCGGGTCAGGGTGCGGGGGCAAGTCCCCGTCAGCGGGTGAGGGCTGCGGGGGCAAATCGCCGTCAGCGGGTCAGAGCTGCGGGGGCAAATCGCTGTCAGCGGGTCAGGGCTGCCGGGGCAAGTCCCTGTCAGCGGGTCAGGGCTGCGGGGGCAAGTCCCCGTCAGCGGGTCAGGGCTGCTGGGGACAGTCCCCGTCAGCGGGTCAGGGTGCGGGGGCAAGTCCCCGTCAGCGGGTGAGGGCTGCGGGGGCAAATCGCCGTCAGCGGGTCAGAGCTGCGGGGGCAAATCGCCGTCAGCGGGTCAGGGCTGCCGGGGCAAGTCCCCGTCAGCGGGTCAGGGCTGCCGGGGCAAGTCCCCGTCAGCGGGTCAGGGTGCGGGGGCAAGTCCCCGTCAGCGGGTCAGGGCTGCCGGGGCAAGTCCCCGTCAGCGGGTCAGGGTGCGGGGGCAAGTCCCCGTCAGCGGGTCAGGGTGCGGGGGCAAGTCCCCGTCAGCGGGTCAGGGCTGCGGGGGCAAGTCGCCGTCAGCGGGTCAGGGCTGCGGGGGCAAGTCGCCGTCAGCGGGTCAGAGCTGCGGGGGCAAGTCCCCGTCAGCGGGTCAGGGCTGCTGGGGACAGTCCCCGTCAGCGGGTCAGGGCTGCGGGGGCCCGTCCCCGTGAGCGGGACAGGGCTGCGGGGGCCCGTCCCCGTGAGCGGGTCAGGGCTGCGGGGGCCCGTCCCCGTGAGCGGGACAGGGCTGCGGGGGCCCGTCCCCGTGAGCGGGACAGGGCTGCGGGGGCCCGTCCCCGTGAGCGGGACAGGGCTGCGGGGGGCCCGTCCCCGTGAGCGGGACAGGGCTGCGGGGGCCCGTCCCCGTGAGCGGGACAGGGCTGCGGGGGCCCGTCCCCGTGAGCGGGACAGGGCTGCGGGGGCCCGTCCCCGTGAGCGGGACAGGGCTGCGGGGGCCCGTCCCCGTGAGCGGGACAGGGCTGCGGGGGCCCGTCCCCGTGAGCGGGACAGGGCTGCGGGGGCCCGTCCCCGTGAGCGGGACAGGGCTGCGGGGGCCCGTCCCCGTGAGCGGGACAGGGCTGCGGGGGCCCGTCCCCGTGAGCGGGACAGGGCTGCGGGGGCCCGTCCCCGTGAGCGGGACAGGGCTGCGGGGGCCCGTCCCCGTGAGCGGGACAGGGCTGCGGGGGCCCGTCCCCGTGAGCGGGACAGGGCTGCGGGGGCCCGTCCCCGTGAGCGGGACAGGGCTGCGGGGGCCCGTCCCCGTGAGCGGGACAGGGCTGCGGGGGCCCGTCCCCGTGAGCGGGACAGGGCTGCGGGGGCCCGTCCCCGTGAGCGGGACAGGGCTGCGGGGGCCCGTCCCCGTGAGCGGGACAGGGCTGCGGGGGCCCGTCCCCGTGAGCGGGACAGGGCTGCGGGGGCCCGTCCCCGTGAGCGGGACAGGGCTGCGGGGGCCCGTCCCCGTGAGCGGGACAGGGCTGCGGGGGGCCCGTCCCCGTGAGCGGGACAGGGCTGCGGGGGCCCGTCCCCGTGAGCGGGACAGGGCTGCGGGGGCCCGTCCCCGTGAGCGGGACAGGGCTGCGGGGGCCCGTCCCCGTGAGCGGGACAGGGCTGCGGGGGCCCGTCCCCGTGAGCGGGACAAGGCTGCGGGGGCCCGTCCCGTGAGCGGGACAGGGCTGCGGGGGCCCGTCCCCGTGAGCGGGACAGGGCTGCGGGGGCCCGTCCCCTTGAGCGGGACAGGTCTGCGGGGGCCCGTCCCCGTGAGCGGGACAGGGCTGCGGGGGCCGTCCCCGTGAGCGGGACAGGGCTGCGGGG
>NC_081396.1:7388682-7406182 GCF_030684315.1 Stegostoma tigrinum | reverse complement strand
CATCTCTTGCCACCCCCAGCACCCACCAGGTTTCGTCCATGTCTTTGCCTTTCTGATTTAGGAAAAATAATGGTTTGCTGATTCCAGAACATTAGGATGACTGTGCCTACACAGTATTCCAGATCTTTTGTTGTGTCGCACACAGGAATCAGCATCGTACATGTGCAGAGAAAGGACTCTGGGAGTGGGGTACATTCACTCCCACCCCTCCATTGCAGACCCTATCATTCCCCAACACCCCTGTCCATTCTCTCTGTCTTCCCCGCACACCCCCACACAACAACCATGTCTGTTTTCTCTCTCTCCTTCCCCTCACCCCAACACTCTCTCTCTTCTGCTCGGCCGCCACCAATTCTCTGTTCTCTCTTTCCATCCACCATATTCCAACTCCCCATCCATTGTCCTTCTATCTCACTTCTACCTCCATGTCGATTCTCTCTCTCCCCGCCTCGCACTTACCCTTCAATTCTTCTCTCTCCCACCTCCAGTTCCCCATCCATTCTATATCCCCTCACAGATCTCCATCCATCGTCTCCCATGCCCCAGCTCTTTGTCCATTCTCTCCTCACACCCCTCTGCCTCCACCCCTTCTCTCCCCCCATTCCCCACCCCTTCTCTCCCCCCATTCCCCACCCCTTCTCTCCCCCCATTCCCCACCCCTTCTCTCCCCCCCATTCCCCACCCCTTCTCTCCCCCCATTCCCCACCCCTTCTCTCCCCCCATTCCCCACCCCTCTCTCCCCCCATTCCCCACCCCTTCTCTCCCCCCATTCCCCACCCCTTCTCTCCCCCATTCCCCACCCCTTCTCTCCCCCCATTCCCCACCCCTTCTCTCCCCCCATTCCCCACCCCTTCTCTCCCCCCCATTCCCCACCCCTTCTCTCCCCCCCATTCCCACCCCTTCTCTCCCCCCATTCCCCACCCCTTCTCTCCCCCATTCCCCACCCCTTCTCTCCCCCCATTCCCCACCCCTTCTCTCCCCCCATTCCCCACCCATTCTCTCCCCCCATTCCCCACCCCCTTCTCTCCCCCATTCCCCACCCCTTCTCTCCCCCCATTCCCCACCCCTTCTCTCCCCCCTACATTCCCCACCCCTTCTCTCCCCCCATTCCCCACCCCTTCTCTCCCCCCATTCCCCACCCTTCTCTCCCCCCATTCCCCACCCTTCTCTCCCCCCATTCCCCACCCCTTCTCTCCAGCCTCTACCCCCTTTTCTCCCCGACCCCCACTCTCTCTCCCCATCCACCCACTCTCTCTCCCCATCCACCCCCTCTCTCCACTCCCCCAGCCACCCAGCCCCTCTCTTGGCCACCCTCTCCCCCCCCCCCACCCCCTCTCTCTCCCCCCCCCCCACCCCCTCTATTCTCTTACCCCCCACCCCCTCTCTTCTCCCCCCCCCACCCCCCTCTCTTCTCCCCCCCCCACCCCCTCTCTTCTCTTACCCCCCCACCCCCCTCTCTTCTCCCCCCCCCACCCCCTCTCTTCTCCCCCCCCCCACCCCCTCTCTTCTCCCCCCCCCCACCCCCTCTCTTCCCCCCCCCACCCCCTCTCTTCCCCCCCCCCACCCCCCCCTCTCCTCCCCCCCCCACCCCCCCTCTCCCCCCACAAACCCCAACACTTCTCTCCTCCCCACCACCCCTTCACTCTCCAACCCCCACCCCCCCCTCTACTCTCCTACCCCCAACCCCCCCTCTCTACCCCCCACCCCACCCCCCTCTCTACCCCCCACCCCACCCCCCTCTCTACCCCCCCACACCCCCACTTCCCCCCAACAGGTGCGGGACCCAGTTCGGAGCAGCGCAGTGTGGGTTCCATGTGTGGAGCAGGCGCGGTGTGGGCTCGCTGTCCAGTGCGGGGACGCAGTTCGGAGCATGCGCGATGTGGGTTCCCTGTCTGGAGCAGGCGCAGTAGGGTCGCCCTGTCCGGAAGTGAATGCAGGGAGGGTGCAGACTGGGGAAAGGTTTGTTTTGTTTTCACCGCTTTCTCAAAGACATTGATATCCTTTTGTTCACTCAGTTTGAAACATTCATTTGTCTGGTTCATAGGATGTCCTTCCTAATGTTCACAATTACAATTGTATTTTACAAAGGAAGATCATTTTAGTGAATGGCAAACGAATGCAAAGCAGACACATGTCTTGTGTCTTATAGTATGTATGTGTTTTGTTTTATTTGTGGTTCTCTCATTGTCATTTCCAATTATTTCTGGTCTTGTGAGATGGTTCTGCAGCTATTGCAAATATTTCCAGTCTTTTCAGCAACTTGACTCCATGCTAACTCCATAGAGCACTCCAGTTAACCCCATGCATCACTCCAACTCCCTGTATCCTTGCAAGATAACAAGGTGTGGAGCTGGATGAACACAGCAGGCCAAGCAGCATCTTAGGAGTAGGTCAGCTGTCGTTTCCTGCCTAGACCCTTCAGTTTTGTTTCTGTCAAATATCCATCCCAGTTAGTTCTGTTATCATTAATCCTCTTTGTTTCTGTATTGATCTCAGGCAGAGAATTCTTGAGAGTTCCAACCTGGATCTCAAATTAAGACACAGTATATAACGCATCTTTTTAGGATTTGTCCGTCAGGTTGAATCAGCGCCTTCAGGAGAACTAGTTCCAGCACAGGGACAGTATGTGGGACGGTGGTTTACGAGCTTGTGGTGAATATGGGAGAACAGAATGTCTGTGGAGTTTTTTTTTGTTCTGAATTCCTAACCAGGACTGATACAGATGACTTTTATAATCTCCTTTTGCAGGATGTTAGGAGAGGACGATTTCAAAATGAAAATGTCAAAGCATGCAGCGCGTCAGCGTATGACATTCGCTCAGCTCATCGGAAACTGATCATTGTGGACCTTGAAATCTAAAAGAGGAAATGGTTTCTGTCTGTTCTTGTCTGCTTCAAACCGAAGAAAAGCAACAAACACGCGCACACCCAAATGATAGTTTCTCTGTGAACTGACTGTGGATCGAGGATCACACAGCCTGGAAAAAGAAATCACACCGAACACTTGTTCTGAGGACACTCCCTCCATGGAGAAGCCGTGGAAGTGTGGGGACTGTGGGAAGGTGTTCCCAACACCATCCGCGCTGGAAACTCACCGGCGCAGTCACACGGGGGAGAGGCCATTCACCTGCTCCGTGTGTGGGAAAGGATTCACCCAGTCAAGCCACTTGCGCCTGCACCAGCGTGTTCACACCGGGGAAAAGCCGTTCGCCTGCTCGGCTTGCGGGAACACGTTCCGCGATTCGGGCAGCCTGCAGAAGCACCAGCGGTTTCACACGGGGGAGAGGCCGTTCACCTGCTGCGTGTGCGGAAAGGGGTTTGGTCAGTCATCGAGCTTGCGTCGGCACCAGAACAGTCATGCCGACGAGAGACCTTACAAATGCTCCGATTGTGGGGCTGCTTTCAAAAGCTCTTGGGATCTGATGCTGCACCAGCGCATTCACACCGAGGAGAGACCGTTTGGCTGCCCCCACTGCGCCAAGAGGTTTAAGACGTCGTCTGAGCAGCAGAGGCACCGGCGGGTCCACACCGGGGAGCGGCCGTCGGTCTGCCCCGTGTGCGGGAAGGGCTTCATTCAGTCATCCGGCCTGCAGAGGCACCGGCGGGTCCACACCGGGGAGAGACCATTCACCTGCTCCGTCTGCGGGAAGGGCTTCACCCAGTCCACCAACCTGCGGACCCACCAGCGCATTCACACCGGGGAGAAACCGTTCTCCTGCCCAGAGTGTGGGAAGGGATTCACTCAGTTATCCAACATGGTGTCGCACCAGCGAGTTCACAAGTGAGCGCAGGGGTTGAGTCACGTCCCGGGACTGAACCGTATTCATTCTGGCAGCGGGTGAGGTGGGAAGGCTTTTTTTTTTCCCCTCTGAGAACCTGGCCGCTGTCTCCTATTTCACTTCCAGTGGGGCCCTTTGAGCCCTGGGACTGCACATTGACACTGAAATGATCCACGGACGCACATGAAGGACATTTATCCTGGGTGGGATGTAATGTTTGTCCTTAGCACAACAGGGCGATGCAAAATAAATATGTTTGTCTGTGCCCCGTTGAGCACAGGTGGAGACAGATTATTTGCTGGCGGTGACAGAGCTAATGTCTGAACTCATGAGCAGTGAAATCAACCCAGCCATAAAGACAGTACAAAATTATACTGGACCGGGATGTAACAAACTTGCTGGAAATTTGTCAGCACAAACGTTGATTGGCTTGGTGAATTGGGGTTTGTCCAATTTGTTCAGAAACTTTCTGGCTGTCTCTTTGTAAATGTGCACATGCGTGATGGTAGAAAATGATGGGCATTTTTTTCTTTTCATGTGATAAGACAAGAAGGTTGCCCTGGCTCAGTGGTTAGCGCTGCTGCCTCATGGCACCAGGGACCCAGGTTCGATCCCACCCTCGGGCAATTGTCTGTGAGGAGTTTGCACATTCTCCCCACCCCCGTGTCTGCATGGATTCCCTCCAGGTGCTGCAAATTCCATCCACAATCCAAAAAGGTGCAGGTTAGGATGGATTGGGCAGGCTAAATTGTCGCGTGGTTCCCTGGGGTGTGTAGTTTAAGTGCAGTAGCCATGGGGAATGCAGAGTTACAGGGATAGGGTAGGGGTGTGGGACTGGGTGGTGCATTCTTCAGAGGATCGGTGTGGACTCGATGGGCCGAATGGCCTGCTTCCACACTCGAGGGACTGTACAATTTTAATCCCTCCTCCTGCTGTGTTCATGCAACTTATTTCCAGTCCAGTTACAGTTGTCTATCACCAGGTTGGGTGATCAGTTGAAGCCCCTTATTGATATTTCCTAGAATGAACAAACTACAACACATGCAAAAGTCCAGTGATATATAGGTGCTGATGAAGTAAGACTGTGAGATCATAAAATGATGTTTACTGTATAGTCATTCCTCCTGTAATGGGAGTAATGAAACACAACTCTGTAAATAAAGGATAGAAATCTAGACCCCCCCCCCCCCCCACCAATTCCAGGTGTCTAAACTTGTACTGAAAAAAAACTCACTTTCAATTGGAAGACTTAACTCTTTTTTCCCCTTCCTCTGGAGATGATGCCACACTTTTTATTGTTAGGACTTAACTGGTGGATATTTCTTTTAAGGCGAGAGGAGAAAGATTTCAAAGGGACCTGAGCGGCAACTTGAACACACAGAGAGAGTGAACTGCTAGAGGAGGCGGTGGATACAGGCACAGTTGCAACATTTAAGAGACATTTGGAGAGGTACATGAATAGGGACGGTTTACAGGGATATGGGTCAAATGCAGGCAAGTGGGACTACTGACATTTCAGATCTAGACCCTTCTTCTGAAGAAGGGCCTAGACCCGAAACGTCAGCCTTCCTGCTCCTCTGATGCTGCTTGGCCTGCTGTGCTCATCCAGCTCGAAACCTTGTTATCTCAGATTCTCCAGCATCTGCAGTTCCTACCATCTTGGCAAGTGGGACTAATTTGATGTGGGAGACTTGGTCAACAAGGCCGAGTTGGACTGAAGGGTCTGTTTCCATGCTGAATGACTCTTCATGCCTGAAGGTAACAAATTGTTTTGCTCAGGGGATGTTGGCACCTCTGCCTTTGCAGCACCAGGGACCTGGATTCAATTACAGCCTTTAGGAGTTTGCATGCTTCCCCGCCACCCCCTCCCACCCCAACTCCGTGTCTGCGTGGGTCTCCTCTGGGTGCTCCGGTTCCCTCCCACAGTCCAAAGATGTGCAGGTTAAATGGATTGGCCGTGTTAAAAATTGCCCCTCCCAAAATAGAGATTGACAAATTCTTGACCTCACAAGGAAACAAGGGCTACGGGGAGAGTGCAGGGAAGTGGAGTTGAAATGCCCATCAGCCATGATTTAAATGGCGGAGAGGACTTGAGGGGCTGAATGGCCTTATTTCCACTCCTATGTCTTATGGTCTAATGTCTGGGTCTGTGCAGGTTAGGTGGGTTAGCCGTGGTTACGGAATTGGGTGGGATTTTATGATTTATTCTGTCAGTGACTATCGCTTGGGGGATCATTGTGCCTCTCAGCATCCACAGGATCAATGCAAGGGACGCGTAAGGGGGAGGATCAGGCCTACAACCCCCACAAGGCACAGCGCGCGGGAAACCGCACTATAGCCGTGTGACGCCAAACTGTGCGTGTACAGGAAACTGCCCCGCCGCACCCAGCGTCAGCGCCCCATGCCGGATCGACCAATGGAGAGTCTTGGAGGACCGGAAGGAGACTGGTCCTCCTGCCAATCAGATCTCCCCTATTGTCTGAACGCGGAAGCTGGACAATGAGCTCCTGAAGCTGCCCAGCAAAGCTGCTGCTGCTCTCTCTCTGAATGAAGTTTGAGCTTCACCCCCCTCCAGGCTGCAGCTTCCTCCCCTGTGCAACATCTGTGAGCACAGCACTCTCTTTTCTCACCCACACCCTTTCCCGTTTCTTCTCTCATTCGGGATTTTAATTGTTAATGTGCAGGAGATGAAGGGCAAGGGAGTGAATCTAAAGGGGGGACAGATTCTGGAAAAGCTGCTCCAGGCCTCATTCTCTCTTTAAGACATTGACATCCTTTGTTCCCTCTGGCTCAAAGGACGGCATCTTCCTTAAAGGGGCGGATTTCTAGGAGATGGCCGGCATTTAAAGGGACAGCAAATTGACATCACACAGAGATATACAGCGTCAGAGATAATGGGAACTGCAGATGCTGGAGAATTCCAAGATAATAAAGTGTGAGGCTGGATGAACACAGCAGGCCCAGCAGCATCTCAGGAGCATAAAAGCTGACGTTTCGGGCCTAGACCTTTCATCAGAGAGGGGGATGGGGTGAGGGAACTGGAATAAATAGGGAGAGAGGGGGAGGCGGACCGAAGATGGAGAGTAAAGAAGATAGGTGGAGAGGAGAGTATAGGTGGGGAGGTAGGGAGGGGATAGGTCAGTCCAGGGAAGACAGACAGGTCAAGGAGGTGGGATGAGATTAGTAGGTAGATGGGGGTGCGGCTTGGGGTGGGAGGAAGGGATGGGTGAGAGGAAGAACAGGTTAGGGAGGCAGAGACAGGTTGGACTGGTTTTGGGATGCAGTGGGTGGGGGGGAAGAGCTGGGCTGGTTGTGTGGTGCAGTGGGGGGAGGGGATGAACTGGGCTGGTTTTGGGATGCGGTGGCGGAAGGGGAGATTTTGAAGCTGGTGAAGTCCACATTGATACCATTGGGCTGCCGGGTTCCCAGGCGGAATATGAGTTGCTGTTCCTGCAACCTTCGGGTGGCATCATTGTGGCACTGCAGGAGGCCCATGATGGACATGTCATCTAAAGAATGGGAGGGGGCGTGGAAATGGTTTGCGACTGGGAGGTGCAGTTGTTTATTGCGAACCGAGCGGAGGTGTTCTGCAAAGCGGTCTCCAGGCCTCCGCTTGGTTTCCCCAATGTAGAGGAAGCCGCACCGGGTACAAGGGATGCAGTATACCACATTGGCAGATGTGCAGGTGAACCTCTGCTTAATGTGGAAAGTCATCTTGGGGCCTGGGATAGGGGTGAGGGAGGAGGTGTGGGGGCAAGTGTAGCATTTCCTGCGGTTGCAGGGGAAGGTGCCGGGTGTGGTGGGGTTGGAGGGCAGTGTGGAGCGAACAAGGGAGTCACGGAGAGAGTGGTCTCTCCAGAAAGCAGACAGGGGAGGGGATGGAAAAATGTCTTGGGTGGTGGGGTCGGATTGTAGATGGCGGAAGTGTCGGAGGATGATGCGTTGTATCCGGAGGTTGGTAGGGTGGTGTATGAGAACGAGGGGGATCCTCTTAGGGCGGTTGTGGCGGGGGCGGGGTGTGAGGGATGTGTTGCGGGAAATACGGGAGACGCGGTCAAGGGCGTTCTCGATCACTGTGGGGGGAAAGTTGCGGTCCTTAAAGAACTTGGACATCTGGGATGTGCGGGAGTGGAATGTCTTATCGTGGGAGTAGATCCGGCGGAGGTGGAGGAATTGGGAATAGGGGATGGAATTTTTGCAGGAGGGTGGGTGGGAGGAGGTGTATTCTAGGTAGCTGTGGGAGTCAGTGGGCTTGAAATGGACATCAGTTACAAGCTGGTTGCCTGAGATGGAGACTGAGAGGTCCAGGAAGGTGAGGGATGTGCTGGAGATGGCCCAGGTGAACTGAAGGTTGGGGTGGAAGGTGTTGGTGAAGTAGATGAACTGTTTAAGCTCCTCTGGGGAGCAAGAGGCGGCGCCGATAGAGTCATCAATGTACCGGAGGAAGAGGTGGGGTTTGGGGCCTGTGTAGGTGCGGAAGAGGGACTGTTCCACGTAACCTACAAAGAGGCAGGCATAGCTGGGGCCCATGCGGGTGCCCATGGCCACCCCCTTAGTCTGTAGGAAGTGGGAGGAGTCAAAAGAGAAGTTGTTGAGGGTGAGGCCGAGTTCAGCTAGGCGGATGAGAGTGTCGGTGGAGGGGGACTGGTCGGGCCTGCGGGACAGGAAGAAGCGGAGGGCCTTGAGGCCATCTGTATGTGGAATGCAGGTGTATAGGGACTGGCCGTCCATGGTGAATATGAGGTGTTGGGGGCCAGGGAATTTGAAGTCCTGGAGGAGGTGGAGGGCGTGGGTGGTGTCACGGACGTAGGTGGGGAGTTCCTGGACCAAAGGGGAGAAAATGGAGTCCAGATAGGTGGAGATGAGTTCGGTGGGGCAGGAGCAGGCTGAGACGATGGGTCGACCAGGGCAGGCAGGTTTGTGGATTTTGGGAAGGAGATAGAAACGGGCCGTGCGGGGTTGGTGAACAATGAGGTTGGAGGCTGTGGGTGGGAGGTCCCCTGAGGTGATGAGGTCATGAATGGTGTTGGAGATGATGGTTTGGTGCTTGGGTGTGGGGTCATGATCGAGGGGGCGGTAGGAGGTGGTGTCGGAGAGTTGGCGTCTGGCCTCGGCGATGTAGAGGTCAGTGCGCCATACTACCACTGCGCCACCCTTGTCTGCGGGTTGGATATACAGCGTGTTCTTTTATGCCACATTTTAAATGTATTATTTATATTTCTGCCAGAAGATACATTTGCTATTGCTTGCCATGTAAATTTGTACAGTAGCGTTACGTATTTCCCAGTGGTATAGGACCGAATGAGTCCATTTGGTAATTCTTTGCCAGATCTCTGGGAGTAACCTAGTTAGTCCCAAACCCCGTTCCATGTCCCTCAAGCCTTGCAAATTTGTTTCCATATGTACCCATCAATTTCATTTGAAAATTATTTATTTCTCCCACTTCTTGCGATGACGTTTATAAACTCCTTTCACAGGATTCTCGAAGGGGAGGATTTGGCCACCCAGATCTCGAAAGAAAACTTCATGTCAAGATCTGACAGAGTCACTTGATTAACTGGATGTGAATGTCATCAGCCTCTGAATACAGAAGGTAACCATTTGTCTGTACTGTCTGCTTCCAGAGGTTTTAAACATCAGCGTGACCGAATAGCACTGGGACTGTGACACCTGAGCAAGAGTGTTCCAGTGAACTGACTGTAGATAGGGTTTTAACGTGTTACACATAAACTGACAAAAATTTTCAGCGTTCGCAGCAGGGAGAGACAGTACATGTGCTCTGTGGATTAACAAGGTTTTAATTGATCTTCAACCAGGAGAAGCACAAGGAGACCAGGCCCATGGAGAATCGGTGGAAATGTGGGGACTGTGGGAAGGGATTCCGTGTCCCGTCTGCCCTGGAAATGCATCAACGGGTTCACACTGGGGAGAGGCCCTTCACCTGCTCCGTCTGTGGGGAGGGATTCATTCACTTACGCCACTTGGGAACGCACCAGCAGGTTCACACTGAGGCAGAGCCAATTACCTGCCCCAAGTGTGGGAAAACCTCCCCTCAACTGTCCAACCTGCAGCAGCACCAGCAGATTCGCGCCGGGGAGAGGCCGTTCCCCTGCTCCGAGTGTGACAAAGGATTCGGCTCATCATCTGCTCAGTGTAACCGCTGGACAGCTCACACCAAAGAGAGGCGCTTCACCTGCTCTGTGTGTGGGAAGGTATTCAGTCGTTCGAACAGTCTGCTAACCCACCAGCTCGTCCACACCGGCGAATGGCCCTTCACCTGCTCCGAGTGCGGGAAGGGCTTCACCCGCTCGTCCCATTTGCTGACGCACCAGTGCGTTCACACCGGGGAGAGGCCGTTCACCTGCTCCGAGTGCGGGAAGGGCTTCACTCGCTCGTCCCATTTGCTGACCCACCGACACATTCACACCGGGGAGAGGCCGTTTGCCTGCTCCGTGTGCGGGAGAGGCTTCACTCAGTCATCCCCCCTGCAGCGGCACCAGCGGGTCCACACAGGCGAGAATCCGTTCTCCTGCTCCTTGTGCGGGAAGCGATTCACTCAGTCGTCGAACTTGCTGCGCCACCAACGCGTTCACACTGGGGTGAGGCCATTCCCCTGCTCCGTGTGTGGAAGGGAATTCACTCGGCTAATCCACCTCCAGAAACACAGCCGAGTTCACAGAGAGGAGGAAGGCAATTCCTCACCTCCAATGAGTGCAGGAAAGGATTCTCTGAATCGCCAAACCTGCACAGACAATAGCGGGTTTGCACCTGCAAGAGAGGGTGCTCACCTCTTGTGATGTAAGGTGTGTTATTTCTCTCTGTTTTAATATCATTCATTTTTGCATTTGGATTTTGAACTAGTGGCATGTGGGTTTTCCCTATGTCTGAAGAATTTTAAGGATTAACGTGCAAGTATTTCTGTAGCAATGGTGATATCTTTTAATACACAACCCGAGAGAAATGTAATTCCTGGTGTTTACTAGAATTTTGTTCCATTGGGAGAGTTTTATAATCAAATAATGTAAACAGTTATTTATTTGGCTTTCCGTTTAGAAGGTCTTTTTTTTAACTTTGAACAAGAGAAACACCCATAGCTTGATAAACGCTTTTGGGTTTCAGTTTGGCAGTTTTGTCAAAGTCTCAGCTGAGCTGGATGTGATGCTCCAGAGAAGGGGAGACAATTTTGAACTGTTACAAAATATATGACCTCAGCGTGAGAAGTTTCCTTGGAAAGCTTCAGACCAGACGTTTGTGGGGCAAAACGTTGTAAAAGGGATACGTAAAATTGAGAAAATCTAAGCTCTAAAATCATTCTCTCAATGCCACTGACTCTCGAACTCTTCCCTCTCCGCTTCAATAAAGCTACATTATTTTGCACAACCCAGGAATACGTAGCACTTGTATGAAGAATCGCAGAAGAAGCTATCAGACTCTCAAGACCATGGAATGAGGCCACAGCTACTCCATCCCAATATGTGATAGAGAAATCTTTCTAATATTTGAGTACTGTAATGGGAAGCTGTTGGGATGAATTAGATTACATTTTTCCCCGTGCTGTAAAATCTTTAAACATGCTTCCAGAGGAAGTGATGCATATGGATACAGTTTCAGTCCTTAAAAGACATTTGGATAAGTACGTGAATAGGAACGGTTTGGAGGGATATGGGCCAGGTGCAGGCAGGTGGGACTAGTTTAGTTTGGGATTATGTTCAGCATGGACCAATGAGTCTTTTTCCACGCTGTATGACTCTCTGACAGTATGTGACTTGTAAATAGTTTGGTTTAGTTTGTTGTGTCTTCATTTCTTTCGTGACAAACTTCTGTTTCATTGTTCAAAACAAATCTGAAACATCATGTGTTTGTTTCCTCGTAACAGAAAGACCACCTCATGGAACTGCATTAAATAAAGATCTATCAAGCCAGGCTTCAGTCTGGCCTCTTACCTTGTCCAGAAATAACATCCTCTGGGATCATTACACCATTTAGAGTATGGACAAGTTTCAGATGGTCATTCAACTTGCTGAGACAATGTGGCAGTTATACTGGGTGTAATATTTACTGGGTGTGCGTTGTACCAGCTGATGTGGATGATATTGTTAAGCCAAGAAATGAATTCACTGCTCATTGCACCCCACTGTCACACAATCTGTACCAAAATGTACCAGTGTCTACAAGCCACAATTCAACTTCAAAATTTGTCTGACAGACTGCCACTCAGAATCAAATCAGTTGTAGTCCATGTCCAAATGCAACATGTTCCAGGTAATGTCCAAGCTTGTGGCAAGTAGCATGCAACATTCGTGCCACACAAATGCCAGGCTATGACCATCTCCAATAAAAGACAATCTAACCACCGCTCCTTGACATTCAATGGCCTTACCATCACTGAATTCCCCCCTTATCAACATCCTGGGAGTTATCATTGATTGGAAATTCAACTGGGTGCACCGCAAACTGGCTACAAGAGCAGATCAGAAGCTAGGAATCTTGCAGTGACTCCCAACTCCCAAAGACCTATCCCACCATCGACAAGGCACAAGTAAGGAGCGTGATGGATTACTGCCCGCTTGCCCTGGATGGGGGCAGCCCCAACAACACTCAAGAAGCTCCACACCGTCCAGGGACTAAGCAGCCCCCTGCTCGATTGGCACCACATCCACAAACATCCACTCACCGATGCGCAGCCGCAGCAGTGTGTACCATCTACAAGATGCACTGCAGAGACTCACTGAGGCTCCTTCGACAGCACCTGTGCCATCCAGAAGGACAAGGGGGGGTGCGGCAGCAGGTACTCAGGAACACCAGCCCCCTGTGAGTTCTCCTGCCGAGCCCACTCACCATCCCAACTTGCAAATGTATTGACTGTTCTTTCACTGTGAGAATCCTGGAATTACCTCCCTGAAGGACATCGTGGGTCAACCCACGGCAAGGAGGCAGCTCCCCACCACCTTCTCGAGGGCAACTAAGGATGGGCAAGAAATGCTGGCCAGCCAGCGACACCCACAGCCCTGAAAAATAAATGAAATTCACGCCAGGTTTCAAAAGTAATAGGAAAATAGCTCTTCTTATTGTAACACGCAACTTTGACAAAAATCAGAATGAAGCAGAGATTTTAAATGTACCTGTTCTCATTCAAAAACCCGAAGTACATTCAAATTCATTCACAGTGAGGACAGACAGAAGGCAAATGATTTGACAGGGTGACCACAGGTAGAAAAATAACATCAATCCTATACCCAAAACTCCAAAGACCACATGTCCAGATTTCAGGGTAGGTATCATTTTCTCACTTTTTGTTTTAGCAGTGACGATAACCTGCAATGATTGGTGGGGGAGGAGCGCGGGGGACGCAATAGCCTTATGGTATTATTGCTGGCCTATCAATTCAGAGATCCAGTTCATGTTCTGGGGTCCTGGGCTTAAATCCCACTGCGGCAGCTGCTGGAATTTGAATTCAATAAAAAGTATCTGGGAATTAAGAGTCTAATGATGGCTGTGAATCCATTGTCAATTGTCAGGAAAAACCCATCTGGTTCACTAATGTCCTTTGGGGAAGGAATGTGGCCATCTTCACCTGCATGTGACTCCAGATCCACATCAATGTGGTTGATATTGAACTGCCCTCAGGGCAATTTGGGATGGGCAATAATGACACCTAGCCAGTGATGCCCCCATCCCTTGAATGAATAAAGGGGATAAAAAAGGGCCTAAGTGTATTTTTTAATTATTTCTTTGAAGCTTTCTTGGGCTTTCTGTCCTTTTCTCTCCAGAGAGAGAGAGAGAGAGACCACGACATAGGGAGAGATGGATACTTTCCTCCCAGCTGCCCTGGCACCTGCAGCTTTGAACACCCTGCAGCTCAGCCAATCAGAGGACTGTCATCAGGTAGAATTTCCCTAACTCAAAAGACTCTCCCATCTCTTCTTCAAAAAAGCAACATTGTATTGCACAGCTCAGAAATATGCAGCGTTTTATTTAGATAAATGTGAGGTGCTGCATTTTGGAAAGGCAAATAGGGCAAGACTTGTACACTTGATGGTAAGGTCCTGGGGAATGTTGCTGAGTGTAGGTACGTATTTCCTTGAAAGTGGAGTCGCAGGTAGACAGGGCAGTGAGGAAGGTGTTTGGTACGCTTGCCTTTATTGGTCAGTGATTGAGTATAGGAGTTGGGAGGTCATGTTGCAACTGTATAGGACATTAGTGAGGCTGCTTTTGGAATACTGTGTTCAATTCTGGTCTCCCTGCTGTGGAAAGGATGTTGTGAAACTAGAAAGGGTTCAGAAAAGAAGTACAAGGATGTTGTGAGGGTGGGAAGGTTTGAGTTATAGGCTAAATAGCCTGGGGCTATTTTCCCAGGAGCTTATAGAGATTTATAAAATCATGAGGGACATGGTTAGGGTGAATAGCCAAGGTCTTTTTCCCAGGGTCGGGGAGACAAAAACTGGAGGGGCATAGGTTTAAGGTGAGAGGGGAAAGATTCAAAAGGGACTGAAGGGGCAGCTTTTTCGCACAGAGGGTGGTGCGTGTAAGGAATGAGCTGCCAGAGGAGGTGGTAGAGGCTGGTACAGTTACTGCATTTAAAATGCTCCCTCCTGCCTGCTCCTGGCCCATATCCCTCCAAACCTTCCCTGTTCATGTACTCAGCCAAATGTCTTTTAAATGCTAAAACTGTACCCGTATCCACCACTTCCTCAGGAAATTCATTCCACATGCAAACCACGCTCTGTGTAGAAAATTTACCCCTTGTATCTTTATTTTAAGTCTCTCTCCTCTCACCTTAAAAAAATGTCCCCAGACTTAAAATCCCCCACCCTAGGGGAAAGACACCTGCCATTAACTATATCTATATCCCTCATGATTTTATAAACCTCTGTATGGTCACCCCCTCAACCTCCTACTCTCCAGTAAAAAAAAGCCCGAGCTTATCCAGCCTTACTTTAAAATTCAAGCCTTTCATTCCTGGCAACATCCTGTTAAATCTCTCCTGAACCCTTTCTAGCTTAATAATATCCTTCCTATAGCAGGACAAGTGAACTGGACACTACTTCAGAAGAGACCTCACCGATGTCCTGTACAACCTCAACATGCTTTCTGACTATCATACTTCTCTGCATTGAGTTGCAGCTGCCACATCAGTGAATGTTGTGAGGGATTTCAGCATCAAACTGAACACACAGGAAGACCCATCCCTTCTTCCTTTAATATTTCACCACAATTGAAGATGAACCCCTAAATTTAATTGTGCTTACAGCTCAGAGAGCCCAGGAGGAATCCATCTGGCCCATCATCATCTGCTCAGCTTCTAGTTTCACAACTCATATATCTGCGGTGAAGGTGTTTAGTTTGGGATTGCAAATCTTTCCAGGGTAGGCAAAGGAGAACACTCATTTGACAAACTGGTAAGCACAGATGTGATAAATGTAAATCAATCCCTGGGCTAATGTGAGCTAAAAGGGAACCTTTATTTAATCTAGGTGTTAGCAAGACGACTGAAATAATGGACAACCCCACTGTGGATTTTATTTTTACTAACAGAAGGCATTTTGCATTCAGTAGTGGCACAGTCAGTCAGGAACAAGGGTGTTCCTCATGTTTAAGCCAGTAAACAGGAATGTGAATGATGTCTTAGATTTGAACTGAGAACTCCAATGTTTTAGAGATAATAGGCGTGGAGCTGGATGAACACAGCAGGCCAAGCAGCATCTGAGGAGCAGGAAAGCTGATGTTTCAGGCTGAGACCCTTCATCAGAAAAATGCACCTGCTCCCAAGATTGGCCTGCTGTGTTCATCCAGCTCCACACCTTGTTATCTCGGATTCTCCAACATCTGTAGTTCCTATTATCTCTCTCAACTCCAATGTTATGACGCCTTTAAAAGAAAATTGAAGGTTCACTTAGCCAAAACCTAATGAAATTATCCCCGTGAAAGAAAATTGTACTCCAAGGAGTAGTTGGAATACTGGAGAGAATTCAAGTGATTTTCAGAGGGCTGTGGCATATCTTTGACCCACTCACAAGTTAAGACACAAACCTCTAAAATTCTCACAAAGTTTCTGGGAACTCAGGGACATTAAAACTAGATTTGTAATTTAAGTGCATGCCTGTGTTTGTGTTGTTAGCAGTGCTAGTGCTGTCCAATTTTTTGATGTTTTAAATTTTATTTTTGTTTGAAAGCATGTGGAATTATTCTTTCATTTAATGACTACATGTCCAAGTTTCTCTTTAAATGTTCAAGGTTTTGAATGGCTTTGCAACAAAATAGGGGTCTCATTGCAGGATGGTGAATCTGCAGGCTAAGACGGGGGTGTTCTGTGATGTTGGTAAAGTTTATGTGAATAAGGTTTGACAGCGAATTTTCCTTTGTCAATTGCTCGGACTTTCTTTGTGTGGAAGGAAAATTTGTCAATGAGCATTCTGTAACAGTGAACCTAAGCCAGGTTAATAGAGCTAACAGAACAGCCAAGCTTAGGGTTGGAAGCCAGGACTAAAACAGTGGAATAATAGATGCTGCAACCAAGCATTTGGGATTAGGAATCAGATCATGATAGAAAAACAACTGGATATGGCTGATTCAGCTGCCAATAGGACAATCTGGAGAACCAGCGGTAAGGAAATGAAAAGGAAAGAGCACTAAATGACTAAGCTTGAACTTGAAAAATGGAAAAGGGAAACACCAAGATCAGAATACAAATTCCAAGGATAGGTTTTGACGAGGGATGAAAATGAGGTCAGGAAAGAGACAGAGTTTCAATGACAGAAAGAGGTCAGAAAACACTAACTGGCTGGAGGAAAGCTTAATTTTTGGGGTGAAAATCCACTCCCACTCCTAATTTTGATTTGACGAAGTATCTTCACCACATGCCTAGTGTTCTGAGGACAGCAAGGCATTTTGCTTTGTTTGAGAAAAATGGCACAAAACCATGGCAGGCTAGGGACGTCTGGACTCTTAGTTGCAAAGAGGCTCGTGCAAACAAAAACCATGAAGGTTACGCCATGTAGGAGAATTTCTCTGGTTTCAATTTATCTGTGCATTTGTCAGGAATGGCTTTTTTGTTTTAACATGGAACTCACATGGTTTGCAATTTGCCGAGGTCAGACGAGATAAGCAGAGTGAAACACCAACATCATTACTGTCCGTGCTGAACGTGAGGTGAGGCTGAGTCTCAAATCTTACAAGGATCAGAAGATTGAATCTACTGAAAAAAATCTACAATACGGCTGAGAATCAAGGAGCTGAGCTTGGAAGTATCGGAAGCATAACAAGAACAACGGAATGAACATCTGCAGTCAATAGAGGTAAATGGACCATTTTACCTGGGAATATAGGTGGAGCTGAGGAAATTCTCTACAGAACCATGGCATACTTTAGCGGTACTCCTTACAGAAGTGGATAACTTTAAGACTTACACGTCTTATTCGAGAATTATTGGGTAATGTGAGGAGTAAATCTGGAGACATAAAATTACTTATAAACCACATTGTTAATAGTGCTTGTTTTGTTTTATTCTTTTATATACGTTTGCAACCAAGACGTGAGTTCCACTATTCCACAAGCCACAGTATAAATGTATTTGTTCCTTCCCTTTTCAATATGCTTTCCCTAGATTAGACATCAGACAAAAACTTTATACAATCAGATATCTTTAACAAAACAAAACTTCGAGTCATAGTGATGTACAGCATGGAAACAGACCCTTCGGTCCAACACATCTGTGCTGACCGA
>NC_081396.1:7378682-7383682 GCF_030684315.1 Stegostoma tigrinum | reverse complement strand
CATACACAAACACACACACACTCTCGCTCTCACACATATACAAACACACACAGACACACACACTCTCTCTCATACATCCACAAACACGCACACACACACACTCTCTCTCATACATACACAAACACACACACACACACACACACACAGAGACACACACTCTCTCTCATACATACATAAACACATACACACAGAGACACTCTCTCTCATACATACACAGACACACACACACTCTCTCTCTCATACATACACAAACACACACACACACACACCTGTCTCTCACACACACACACACAGACACACTCTCTCTCTCATACATACACAGACACACATACACACTCTCTCTCTCATACATACACACACACAGACACACACTCTCATACATACACAAATACACACACACACTCTAACACATACACAAACACACACACACACACACACACACACACACACACAGAGACACACTCTCTCTCTCATACATACACACACTCTCATACATACACAGACACACATACACTCTCTCTCTCTCATACATACACACACACTCATACATTCACAAACACACACACACATAGAGACACACACACACTCTCATACATACACACACACTCTCTCTCTCATACATACACAAACACACACACACAGACACACACTCTCTCTCATACCTACACACACAGACACACACACACACACACACACAGACACACACTCTCTCTCATACATACACTCTCTCTCATACATACACAAACACACACACACTCTCTCTCATACATACACAAATACACAGACACAGAGAGACACTCTCCCATACATACACAAACACACACACACACACCTCTCTCTCCCTCTCTCTCTCACACACACACACACACACAGAGAGAGAGAGAGACACACACTCTCTCTCATACATACACAAACACACACACACAGAGACACTCTCTCTCATACATCCACAGACACACACACACTCTCTCTCATACATACACAAACACACACACCTCTCTCTCTCTCTCACACACACACACACACACAGACACACTCTCTCTCATACATACACACACTCTCTCTCATACATACACAGACACACATACACTCTCTCGCTCTCATACATACATACACACACTCTCATACATTCACAAACACACACACACACACACACACACACACTCCCTCTCATACATACACAAACACACACACACACTCTCATACATACACAAACACACACACACACACTCTAATACATACACAAACACACACAGACACACACTCCCTCTCATACATACACAAACACACACACACACACTCTAGTACATACACAAACACACACACACACACACACACAGACACACACACAGACATACATTCCCTCTCATACATACACAAACACATACACAGACACACACTCTCATACATACACAATCACACACACACACACTCTAATACATACACAAACACACACACACACACAGAGACACACTCTCTCTCTCATACATACACACACTCTCATACATACACAGACACACATACACTCTCTCTCTCTCATACATACACACACATTCATACATTCTCAAACACACACACACATAGAGACACACACACACTCTCATACATACACACACACACTCTCTCTCTCATACATACACAAACACACACACACACTCTCTCATACATACACAAACACACACACTCTCTCTCTCATACATACACAAACACACACACACAGAGAGACACTCTCCCATACATACACAAACACACACACACACACCTCTCTCTCCCTCTCTCTCTCACACACACACACACACACACAGAGAGAGAGAGACACACACTCTCTCTCATACATACACAAACACACACACACAGAGACACTCTCTCTCATACATCCACAGACACACACACACTCTCTCTCATACATACACAAACACACACACCTCTCTCTCTCTCTCACACACACACACACACAGACACACTCTCTCTCATACATACACACACTCTCTCTCATACATACACAGACACACATACACTCTCTCGCTCTCATACATACATACACACAGACACACACTCTCATACATTCACAAACACACACACACACACACACACAAACACACACACACACACACTCCCTCTCATACATACACAAACACACACACACACTCTCATACATACACAAACACACACACACACACTCTAATACATACACAAACACACACAGACACACACTCCCTCTCATACATACACAAACACACACACAGACACACACTCTCATACATACACACACACAGATAGAGACACACTCTCTCTCTCATACATACACAAACACACACACACACTGTCTCTCTCATACATACACAAACACACACACACACACACACACACACACACACACTCTCTCTCATACATCCACAAACACGCACACACACACACGCACACACACACACACACACTCTCTCTCTCATACATACACAAACACACACTCTATCTCCCTCATACATACAGACACACACACACACTCTCTTTCATACATACACACACACACAGAGACACACTCTCTCTCATACATACACAAACACACTCACTCTCTCTCCCTCATACATACACACACACACTCTCTCTCATACATACAAAAACACACACACACACTGTCTCTCTCATACATACACAAACACACACACACTCTCGCTCTCACACATACACAAACACACACAGACACACACACACTCTTTCATACATCCACAAACATGCACACACACTCTCTCTCTCATACATACACAAACACACACTCTAGCTCCCTCATACATACAGACACACACACACACTCACTTTCATACATACACACACACACAGAGACACACTCTCTCTCATACATACACAAACACACACACTCTCTCTCCCTCATACATACACACACACACTCTCTCTCATACATACAAAAACACACACACACACTGTCTCTCTCATACATACACAAACACACACACACACTCTCGCTCTCACACATACACAAACACACACAGACACACACACACTCTTTCATACATCCACAAACACGCACACACACACTCTCTCTCTCATACATACACAAACACACACACACACACACTCTCTCATACATACACAAACACACATACACTCTCTCTCATACACACACACACAGACACACTCTCTCTCATACATACACAGACACACACACACACTCTCTCTCATACATACATACACAAACACACACACACACCTGTCTCTCACACACACACACACACACACACACACACACAGACACACTCTCTCTCTCTCATACATACACACACACTCTCTCTCATACATACACAAACACACACACTCTCTCTCTCTCTCATACATACACAAACACACACACACACACAGACACTCTCTCTCATACATACACAGATACACACACACTCTCTCTCTCATACATACACAAACACACACACCTGTCTCTCTCTCACACACACACACACACAGACACACTCTCTCTCTCATACATACACACACTCTCTCTCATACATACACAGACACACATACACACTCTCTCTCTCATACATACACACACACAGACACACACTCTCATACATACACAAACACACACACACACACACTCTAATACATACACAAACACACACACACACACACACACAGACATACATTCCCTCTCATACATACACAAACACATACACAGACACACACTCTCATACATACACAATCACACACACACACACACTAATACATACACAAACACACACACACACAGATACACACTCTCTCTCTCATACATACACACACTCTCATACATACACAGACACACATACACTCTCTCTCTCATACATACACACACACTCATACATTCACAAACACACACACACATAGAGACACACACACACTCTCATACATACACACACACACTCTCTCTCATACATACACAAACACACACGCACAGACACACACTCTCTCTCATACCTACACACACACACACACAGACACACACACACAGACACACACTCTCTCTCATACATACACTCTCTCTCATACATACACAAACACACACACACACTCTCTCATACATACACAAACACACACACACTCTCTCTCATACATACAAAAACACACACACACTGTCTCTCTCATACATACACAAACACACACACACACTCTCGCTCTCACACATACACAAACACACACAGACACACACACACTCTTTCATACATCCACAAACACGCACACACACACTCTCTCTCTCATACATACACAAACACACACACACACTCTCTCATACATACACAAACACACATACACTCTCTCTCATACACACACACACAGACACACTCTCTCTCATACATACACAAACACACACACTCTCTCTCCCTCATACATACACACACACTCTCTCTCATACATACACAAACACACACTCTCTCTCCCTCATACATACACACAAACTCTCTCTCATACATACACAAACACACACACACTCTCTCATACATACACAAACACACACACACTCTCTCATACACACACACTCTCTCTCATACATACACAAACACACACACTCTCTCTCATACACACACACACTCTCTCTCATACATACACAAACACACACGCACAGACACACACTCTCTCTCATACCTACACACACACACACACAGACACACACACACAGACACACACTCACTCTCATACATACACAAACACACACACACAGAGACACTCTCTCTCATACATACACAGACACACACACTCTCTCTCTCTAATACATACATACACAAACACACACACACACACACAGACACAGTCTCTCTCTCATACATACACACACACTCTCTCTCATACATATGCAAACACACACTCTCTCTCTCTCATACATACACAAACACACACACAGAGACACTCTCTCTCATACATACACACACACAGACACACACTCTCATACATACACAAACACACACACACACACACTCTAATACATACACAAACACATACACACACAAACAGAG